>NC_048578.1:35415771-35475771 GCF_013265735.2 Oncorhynchus mykiss
TAGGTAGGTAGGTAGGTAGGTAGGTAGGTAGGTAGGTAGGTAGGTAGGTAGGTAGGTAGGTAGGTAGGTAGGTAGGTAGGTAGGTAGGTAGGTAGGTAGGTACAGATATACTGTAGGATTGGGAGGAGGTAGCTATATATATACAGTGTAGGATTTGGAGGTAGGTAGGTAGGTAGGCAGATATAGATATACTGTAGGATTTGGAGGATGTAGGTAGTTATAGATATACTGTAGGATTGGGAGGAGGAGGTAGGTAGTTATAGATATACTGTAGGATTTGGAGGATGTAGGTAGTTATAGATATACTGTAGGATTGGGAGGAGGAGGTAGGTATAGATATACTGTAGGATTGAGAGGAGGTAGGCAGATATAGATATACTGTAGGATTGGGAGGAGGTAGGTAGGTATAGATATACTGTAGGATTGGGAGGAGGTAGGTAGGTATAGATATACTGTAGGATTGGGAGGAGGAGGTAGGTATAGATATACTGTAGGATTGAGAGGAGGTAGGCAGATATAGATATACTGTAGGATTGAGAGGAGGTAGGCAGATATAGATATACTGTAGAATTGGGAGGAGGAAGGTAGATATAGATATACTGTAGGATTGAGAGGAGGTAGGCAGATATAGATTTACTGTAGGATTGGGAGGAGGTAGGCAGATATAGATATACTGTAGGATTGGGAGGAGTTAGGCAGATATAGATATACTGTAGGATTGGGAGGAGGAAGGTAGATATAGATATACTGTAGGATTGGGAGGAGGTAGGTAGGTATAGATATACTGTAGGATTGGGAGGAGGTAGGTAGGTATAGATATACTGTAGGATTGGGAGGAGGAAGGTAGATATAGATATACTGTAGGATTGGGAGGAGGTAGGCGGTAGGTATGTGTATGTATACTGTACACCATGTCCTTGGCAAGCTTGGTTCCTGGGAAGAAAAAAAAGTGAATTATCTCAAATCCCCCGGTATTTGCAATTGCGTATCACAGTAACCCATTCTGTCAGGCGTTGTGTCAACGTCCATGTGGTCGGGGGAGGCAGCATTGTGACATCACAACCTCCTTCAGTTCCTTCCTGCTGATTCGTAATTGGTTATCAAAACAGAATCCAGGTACATTTAGTACGCCTATATCTGCCTCCCAAATGGCAGCCTATTCCCTTCATAGTGCACATAGTGTTGAACAGAGTACTATGGGACCCTGGTCAAAAGGTAGCGCACTATACTAGGGAATAGGGTTCCGTTTGGGATGTAGACTGTGATAAAGCAAGGGGTGGAGAATAGCCCGCGGGGCCCTGAGCATGATCTGAATTGCTAATGTTTAGATTATTAGAAATCTTCCTTGCAGCCTGAAGAGATGGTTGTGTGCCTATAAACTCACACTGGATTCTGTCTGTTTTGATTGGTTCCACGCTGCTTCTGAGAACAAGCCAAAAAACAAGTTCATAGTGATCCCATTGTTTGATGCTATTTTTTTCTCCTTTTCTTTCACCAGCTAGTAGTTATAAGTGAGAAGGTCTGTTCTAGGGTATTTGATCCTATAGACAGTTATAAGTGAGAAGGTCGGTATTTGGTCCTATAGACAGTTATAAGTGAGAAGGTCAGTTCTAGGGTATTTGGTCCTGTAGACAGTTATAAGTGAGAAGGTCAGTTCTAGGGTATTTGGTCCTATAGACAGTTATAAGTGAGAAGGTCTGTTCTAGTGTATTTGGTCCTATAGACAGTTATAAGTGAGAAGGTCTGTTCTAGGGTATTTGATCCTATAGACAGTTATAAGTGAGAAGGTCTGTATTTGGTCCTATAGACAGTTATAAGTGAGAAGGTCTGTATTTGGTCCTATAGACAGTTATAAGTGAGAAGGTCAGTTCTAGGGTATTTGGTCCTATAGACAGTTATAAGTGAGAAAGTCAGTTCTAGGGTATTTGGTCCTATAGACAGTTATAAGTGAGAAAGTCAGTTATATGGTATTTGGTCCTATAGACAGTTATAAGTGAGAAGGTCTGTATTTGGTCCTATAGACAGTTATAAGTGAGAAGGTCAGTTCTAGGGTATTTGGTCCTATAGACAGTTATAAGTGAGAAAGTCAGTTCTATGGTATTTGGTCCTATAGACAGTTATAAGTGAGAAGGTCAGTTCTAGGGTATTTGGTCCTATAGACAGTTATAAGTGAGAAAGTCAGTTCTATGGTATTTGGTCCTATAGACAGTTATAAGTGAGAAAGTCAGTTCTATGGTATTTGGTCCTATAGACAGTTATAAGTGAGAAGGTCTGTATTTGGTCCTATAGACAGTTGTAAGTGAGAAGGTCAGTTCTAGGGTATTTGGTCCTATAGACAGTTATAAGTGAGAAGGTCTGTATTTGGTCCTATAGACAGTTATAAGTGAGAAGGTCAGTTCTAGGGTATTTGGTCCTATAGACAGTTATAAGTGAGAAGGTCAGTTCTAGGGTATTTGGTCCTATAGACAGTTATAAGTGAGAAGGTCAGTTCTAGGGTATTTGGTCCTATAGACAGTTATAAGTGAGAAGGTCTATATTTGGTCCTATAGACAGTTATAAGTGAGAAGGTCAGTTCTAGGGTATTTGGTCCTATAGACAGTTATAAGTGAGAAGGTCTGTTCTAGGGTATTTGGTCCTATAGACAGTTATAAGTGAGAAGGTCAGTTCTAGGGTATTTGGTCCTATAGACAGTTATAAGTGAGAAAGTCAGTTATATGGTATTTGGTCCTATAGACAGTTATAAGTGAGAAGGTCTGTTCTAGGGTATTTGGTCCTATAGACAGTTATAAGTGAGAAGGTCAGTTCTAGGGTATTTGGTCCTATAGACAGTTATAAGTGAGAAGGTCTGTTCTAGGGTATTTGGTCCTATAGACAGTTATAAGTGAGAAGGTCTGTATTTGGTCCTATAGACAGTTATAAGTGAGAAGGTCAGTTCTAGGGTATTTGGTCCTATAGACAGTTATAAGTGAGAAGGTCTGTTCTAGGGTATTTGGTCCTATACACAGTTATAAGTGAGAAGGTCTGTTCTAGGGTATTTGGTCCTATAGACAGTTATAAGTGAGAAGGTCTGTTCTAGGGTATTTGGTCCTATAGACAGTTATAAGTGAGAAGGTCAGTTCTAGGGTATTTGGTCCTATAGACAGTTATAAGTGAGAAGGTCTGTATTTGGTCCTATAGACAGTTATAAGTGAGAAGGTCTGTTCTAGGGTATTTGGTCCTATAGACAGTTATAAGTGAGAAAGTCTGTTCTATGGTATTTGGTCCTATAGACAGTTATAAGTGAGAAAGTCTGTTCTAGGGTATTTGGTCCTATAGACAGTTATAAGTGAGAAGGTCTGTATTTGGTCCTATAGACAGTTATAAGTGAGAAGGTCTGTATTTAGTCCTATAGACAGTTATAAGTGAGAAGGTCTGTTCTAGGGTATTTGGTCCTATAGACAGTTATAAGTGAGAAGGTCTGTTCTAGGGTATTTGGTCCTATAGACAGTTATAAGTGAGAAGGTCAGTTCTAGGGTATTTGGTCCTATAGACAGTTATAAGTGAGAAGGTCTGTATTTGGTCCTATAGACAGTTATAAGTGAGAAGGTCAGTTATAGGGTATTTGGTCCTGTAGACAGTTATAAGTGAGAAGGTCAGTTCTAGGGTATTTGGTCCTATAGACAGTTATAAGTGAGAAGGTCTGTATTTGGTCCTATAGACAGTTATAAGTGAGAAGGTCAGTTCTAGGGTATTTGGTCCTATAGACAGTTATAAGTGAGAAAGTCTGTTCTAGGGTATTTGGTCCTATAGACAGTTATAAGTGAGAAGGTCTGTATTTGGTCCTATAGACAGTTATAAGTGAGAAGGTCTGTTCTAGGGTATTTGGTCCTATAGACAGTTATAAGTGAGAAGGTCTGTATTTGGTCCTATAGACAGTTATACGTGAGAAGGTCAGTTCTAGGGTATTTGGTCCTATAGACAGTTATAAGTGAGAAGGTCGGTTCTAGGGTATTTGGTCCTATAGACAGTTATAAGTGAGAAAGTCTGTTCTAGGGTATTTGGTCCTATAGACAGTTATAAGTGAGAAGGTCTGTATTTGGTCCTATAGACAGTTATAAGTGAGAAGGTCTGTATTTGGTCCTATAGACAGTTATAAGTGAGAAGGTCTGTATTTGGTCCTATAGACAGTTATAAGTGAGAAGGTCTGTATTTGGTCCTATAGACAGTTATAAGTGAGAAGGTCAGTTCTAGGGTATTTGGTCCTATAGACAGTTATAAGTGAGAAGGTCAGTTCTAGGGTATTTGGTCCTATAGACAGTTATAAGTGAGAAGGTCTGTTCTAGGGTATTTGGTCCTATAGACAGTTATAAGTGAGAAGGTCTGTATTTGGTCCTATAGACAGTTATAAGTGAGAAGGTCAGTTCTAGGTTATTTGGTCCTATAGACAGTTATAAGTGAGAAGGTCAGTTCTAGGGTATTTGGTCCTATAGACAGTTATAAGTGAGAAAGTCAGTTCTATGGTGTTTGACCATGTAGACAGTTATGAGTGAGAAGGTCTGTTCTCGGGTATTTGGACGTGTATATTGGGAGTGAGGGGGAATAGTAATAACTTACATTAGATTTGTCTTTATTGTCTGATTTTCACAGATATCTTACGTACTAGAAGATGCCCTCTGATAAGGTGAGAGGCGTGACATAGTCCAGACACAACATCACACATCCACATTACTGATAAACAACAACAAGAATGACAGCTTAAGGACTCTGAAGCCTCCCTTCCACGTGACATAGCTGTCCCTCGTACCCTGAATGGTACACATCCCCTTAATGTCCAATGTCCCTGAGCGTAGCACATAATGATAAAACACAACCCGATAGTTTTAATGGTCCTGATTCCATGATATTTTTACACAGTTGGTTACATTTCACTTATCACTTTTCACCATTGCCCATTTCCTTGTCACCATTGCCCATTTCCTTTTTACCATTGCCCATTTCCTTTTCACCATTGTCCATTTCCTTTTCACCATTGCCCATTTCCTTTTCACCATTGCCCATTTCCTTTTCACCATTGCCCATTTCCTTTTCACCATTGTCCATTTCCTTTTCACCATTGCCCATTTCCTTTTCACCATTGTCCATTTCCTTTTCACCATTGTCCATTTCCTTTTCACCATTGTCCATTTCCTTTTCACCATTGCCCATTTCCTTTTCACCATTGTCCATTTCCTTTTCACCATTGCCCATTTCCTTTTCACCATTGTCCATTTCCTTTTCACCATTGTCCATTTCCTTTTCACCATTGCCCATTTCCTTTTCACCATTGCCCCTAATGTCCTCCTTATTTGTTCATAAGGGTTAATGCAAGTGTGGCACAAATTCGATTTTAGACCTGACCAGTTTACACTGGTTCCGTCTGCAAGCGCTTCCTGGACTGCTGGGACATAAGCTCTGAGTTGAACACATAGGAGGGGTCCTCTGCTGATGTGTTCACCATCCTTTTTAGACGGTAGATCATTTGATCATTATTTAAGACCACACAGAATGTGACACAGTAAGAGATTGTTAGATTTGGCAGATGAACGTTAATAAATTAATGAGGAGAAACACAAGTAGTTTTAAACTGAAATATAAACATTTTATGAAAAACATGATCGAAAAATGTTTATATTTCCGTTTAAACTACTTGTGTTTCTCCTCATTAATTTATTAACGTTCATCCGCCAAATCTACCAATCTCTTACTGTGTCACATTCTGTGTGGTCTCTTTATGATGATGTAACACCTCCTCCTATCCTGTGTGGTCTCTTTATGATGATGTAACACCTCCTCCTATCCTGTGTGGTCTCTTTATGACGATGTAACACCTCCTCCTATCCTGTGTGGTCTCTTTATGATGATGTAACACCTCCTCCTATCCTGTGTGGTCTCTTTATGATGATGTAACACCTCCTCCTATCCTGTGTGGTCTCTTTATGATGATGTAACACCTCCTCCTATCCTGTGTGGTCTCTTTATGACGATGTAACACCTTCTCCTATCCTGTGTGGTCTCTTTATGACGATGTAACACCTCCTCCTATCCTGTGTGGTCTCTTTATGATGATGTAACACCTCCTCCTATCCTGTGTGGTCTCTTTATGATGATGTAACACCTCCTCCTATCCTGTGTGGTCTCTTTATGACAATGTAACACCTCTTCCTATCCTGTGTGGTCTCTTTATGACGATGTAACACCTCCTCCTATCCTCTGTGGTCTATTTTAGCATGTTGTTATTGGTGGCTTTGTGGCTGCAGCAGGCCTGTCAAAATGTGCTTGATGGCGAAGGAGTCTGTGACTGCCTGCCTGCCTGCTGGCCTGCCTGCCTGCCTGCTGGCCTGCCTGCCTGCCTGCTGGCCTGCCTCTACACTGCAGCATGAGACAAGATTAATGGTATAGCAGGTTGTTGACTTTTATTTCCCTCCCTTACTCTCCTTCATTCTCTCAAACACTCTCCATCTCTCCTTCCTTTTCTCTCTACCTCTCTCTACCTCCCTCTCTCTCTCTCTCTCTCTCTCTCTCTCTCTCTCTCTACCTCCCTCTCTCTCTCTCTCTCTCTCTACCTCTACCTCCCTCTCTCTCTCTCTGTCTCTCTCTCTCTCTCTCTCTACCTCCCTCTCTCTCTCTCTCTCTCTCTCGCTCTCTCTCTACCTCCCTCTCTCTCTCTCTGTCTCTCTCTCTCTCTCTCTCTACCTCCCTCTCTCTCTCTCTCTCTCTCTCTCTCTCTCTCTCTACCTCCCTCTCTCTCTCTCTCTCTCTCTCTCTCTCTCTCTACCTCCCTCTCTCTCTCTCTGTCTCTCTCTCTCTCTCTCTACCTCCCTCTCTCTCTCTCTCTCTCTCTCTCCATCTTCTCCTCTTCTCTCCCTTGGCAGACAGTTTTGTGGTGGCTCCACATAGTGATGATCCTGTGGTGCCATAATGAAGCTAGCTGCTCCTTCATATCTAAACCCCATTCTGTCACACTCCCACCCCGCCCCACCCGACCCGGTGAAACATACATCAAACCTCCACTATAAAGAGTGTGTGCAGCCAGCATGGCGCTTCTATTGGCAGAACTATAATGGAGACAGAGATTGATGGTCGGGACCAGGTGTGTTTTTGAATCCTACCTGATTTAATAGCTTTTCCCCCTCTACCACCAAGCCAAGCCAACAGAGCCAGTGGAGGAGGAGAGTAGCTCTGAAGGTGAGTGGAGGGGAGTGGAGGAGAGTCGTGGGACTGCGATGGAGATGACATTGACCTGTTATACGGCTACGTTTCACTGCTACATTATCACGGCACTTGCACAGCCACCATCATGGAAATGTTATCCCTTTCCCCTTTCCATTTTCATTAAGATAAAACTGCCTGCCTCTCTCTCGCTTTTGTCCGCCTCTTCTCCTGGGTGCACCTCTGCTAGATGCCATGCAAGAGCAGAATAACAATACCTCTCTGTTTTAAATGGCGTGGTGGCTGTGTCTGTGTCTGTGTCTGTGTCTGTGTCTGTGGCTGTGTCTGTGTCTGTGTCTGTGTCTGTGTCTGTGTCTGTGTCTGTGTCTGTGTCTGTGGCTGTGGCTGTGGCTGTGTCTGTGTCTGTAGCTGTGTCTGTAGCTGTGGCTGTGGCTATAGCTGTGTCTGTAGCTGTGGCTGTGTCTGTGGCTGTGTCTGTGTCTGTGTCTGTGGCTGTGGCTGTGGCTGTGTCTGTGGCAGTGTCTGTGGCTGTGTCTGTGTCTGTGTCTGTGGTCGGGGCTGTGGCTGTGGCTGTGGCTGTGGCTGTGGCTGTGGCTGTGGCTGTGGCAGTGGCAGTGTCTGTGGTCGGGGCTGTGTCTGTGGCTGTGGCTGTGGCTGTGGCAGTGGCAGTGAGTGACGGCTGTAACTGGTAATACCCCATGCTACAGCTGTGTGTGTGTGTGTGTGTGTGTGTCTCCTTTTTTATTTATTTATTTAACCTTTATTTAACCAGGAAGGGCTCATTGAGATTAAAATCTCATTTTCAAGAGCGCCCTAGCCAAGATAGGCAGCACCAAGTCATTACAAAAAAATTACAGACAGACAACATGAAAAACTACAAGTAATCTAGTAAAAACCATTGAATTCACAAGAGTATAAAACAGCAAATTAAAAACATTAACAGGTCAGGGAATCAGCCTCAAAATCCTTCATCAGTGATTTAAAAACACCAATCGGGACAAGTTCTTCCAGTTTAAAAGTATTTCTCTCTGTGAGCGTGGTTCATCCTTCATGTCTCTCCCCTC
Organism: Oncorhynchus mykiss; assembly: GCF_013265735.2. NCBI lineage: Eukaryota > Metazoa > Chordata > Actinopteri > Salmoniformes > Salmonidae > Oncorhynchus > Oncorhynchus mykiss. Next base: position 35,424,024 of record NC_048578.1, read on the forward strand.
ACTGCTGACAGGGCATCAACCCCTGAGATTCAGCCAATGATTGTATTCAAGGAGTAACTACACTAAGCCCCTCCTCTTTCCTCTAGACTAAATGTGGATCCAAATCTTCCATACCACCTATAAAGAAAACAAACATCATTTTTTGATGAATCACTGTCATTACATTGTGTATATTTGTATGTTTAATGGGGGAAATTAACAATATAAAACCTGCCGAGCTGTGAAGACAGAGTGCTTATTGGTATGTGCCTGGGTGAATAATGACGAACGTGTTGGTGCAGCACAGTGAGATGTTTATCACAATTATACTGAACAAAAATATAAATGCATCATTTTCTAAGATTTTACTGAGTTATAGTTCATATAAGGAAATCAGTCAATGGAAATAAATTCATCAGGCCCGAATCTATGGATTTCACATGACTGGCAGGGGTGCAGCCATGGGTGGGCTTGGGAGGGCATAAGCCCACCCACTGGGGAGTCAGGCCCACCCACTTGGCAGCCAGGCCCACCCACAGGGAAGCCAGGCCCATCATAATGAGTTTTTCCCCAACAATAAGGCTTTATTACAGACAGAAATACTCCTCCTGTGTGTGTGTGTGTGTTTAGGGCAGCAGGTAGCAGGTAGCCTAGCTAGTAAACCTGAAGATCGCTGGTTCGAATCCCCGAGCCGACTAGGTGAAACATCTGTCGTTGTGCCGTTGAGCAAGGCACTTAACCCTAACTGCCCCTGTAAGTGGCTCCGGAGAAGAGCGTCTGCTAAATGACTAACATGGAAATGAGAGCTGAGTCTTACATGCATTTGTGATGGTACAGGTCCTATAGGAAGGCTGCCAACGTGGCCACATCCATTACCCTAAGATACACTATAGAGAGCCTTCCATGTGATGTGAATGTTCAATTACTACACAATAATCCTCCCTAAAGAGAGGGAAGACATTACTCCTATTAAAATATGTGTGTATTATTATGGGGGTGAGGGAGGATGGCAGATGTTTATCAACATTTTCAGGGATGAGAGGAGAGACATTACAGGAGAGATGGTTACACACTATTTATTAACTTTATCAGCGATGAGGGGAGAGACATTACAGTAACCAAACAACCTTTCCTGCAGCTGGGTGGAAAGTTATTTATATTTTTCATAATTTAAAAATTAATCAACACGATTTAAAATAATCTCGGAAAATCCGGTCAAACGTTTTTTCTATATTTTAGTCGTCTGCTATGTATATAAAGTGTAATATTGGGATGCAAACTCAACATATAATACATTTAAACTCTTTATCTGACATGGTACAGGTGTCTTCTTTATTTTAAGAACATGTCTGTGAGGTGTAATACTTTTGTTTCAAAGTAGATTGGTTTAAGAATACCAAGAAACACTCCGTGTGACCCTGATTTAGCTGACTACACTAAAAGGTTAAATGCCTTACTCAAAAGCACATCGACAGATTTGCCAGCTGTTGAAACCAGCGACCTATAATGCAGACTAAACTAGGATTCCCATGGGAAGAGCTTATAATCAAAGATGGGTTAAAGGCCTACAGGAAAAACACATGGTGTATGTTGAAGAAACACTTCTAGTTGAATTAAGAGAATACAGTAAAGTTGAAGTAAGAGAATACAGTAAAGTTGAAGTAAGAGAATACAGTAAATATGAATTAAGAGAATACAGTAAATATGAAGTGAGAGAATACAGTAAAGTTGAAGTAAGAGAATACAGTAAATATGAAGTGAGAGAATAGAGTAAAGTTGAAGTAAGAGAATACAGTAAAGTTGAAGTAAGAGAATACAGTAAAGTTGAAGTAAGAGAATACAGTAAATATGAAGTGAGAGAATACAGTAAATATGAAGTAAGAGAATACAGTAAATATGAAGTGAGAGAATACAGTAAAGTTGAAGTAAGAGAATACAGTAAATATGAAGTGAGAAAATAGAGTAAAGTTGAAGTAAGAGAATACAGTAAAGTTGAAGTAAGACAATACAGTAAAGTTGAAGTAAGAGAATACAGTAAAGTTGAAGAAAGAGAATACAGTAAAGTTGAAGTAAGAGAATACAGTAAAGTTGAAGTAAGAGAATACAGTAAAGTTGAAGTAAGAGAATACAGTAAAGTTGAAGTAAGAGAATACAGTAAAGTTGAAGTAAGAGAATACAGTAAAGTTGAAGAAAGAGAATACAGTAAAGTCGAAGTAAGAGAATACAGTAAAGTTGAAGTAAGAGAATACAGTAAAGTTGAAGTAAGAGAATACAGTAAAGTTGAAGTGAGACAATACAGTAAAGTTGAAGTGAGACAATACATTAAAGCGTGGAAAGGTATGTCTTTGGAAGTGTGAAGTTTGTGCAGGGCAACTGATTAACTCACACGCTTACTGGGAGGGGGGGTGGCCGGGTAGCCTAGTGGTTAGAGTGGTGTATTAGCAACCGGAAGGTTGCAAATTCAAATCCCCGAGCTGACAAGGTACAAATCTGTCGTTCTGCCCCTGAACAGGCAGTTAACCCACTGTTCCTAGGCCATCATTGAAAATAAGAATTTGTTCTTAACTGACTTGCCTAGTTAAATAAAGGTTAAAAAAATACATAATAATAATAAAATAATACTATGTAATAACATTATTAGAAGGGTGGGGGTATATACTATGTAAAAACATTATTAGGAGGGTATATACTATGTAATAACATTATTAGGAGGGTGGGGGTATATACTATGTAATAACATTATTAGGAGGGTATATACTATGTAATAACATTATTAGAAGGGTGGGGGTACATACTATGTAATAACATTAATAGGAGGGTGGAGGGTATATACTATATAATAACATTATTAGGAGGGTGGGGGTGGGGTATATACTATGTAAAAACATTATTAGGAGGGTATATACTATGTAATAACATTATTAGGAGGGTGGGGGTATATACTATGTAAAAACATTATTAGGAGGGTATATACTATGTAATAACATTATTAGAAGGGTGGGGGTATATACTATGTAATAACATTATTAGAAGGGTGGGGGTATATACTATGTAAAAACATTATTAGGAGGGTATATACTATGTAATAACATTATTAGAAGGGTGGGGGTATATACTATGTAATAACATTATTAGAAGGGTGGGGGTATATACTATGTAAAAACATTATTAGGAGGGTATATACTATGTAATAACATTATTAGAAGGGTGGGGGTATATACTATGTAAAAACATTATTAGGAGGGTGGGGGTATATACTATGTAATACAATTATTAGGAGGGTGGAGGGTGAGAGTATATACTATGTAATAACATTATTAGGAGGGTGGGGGTATATACTATGTAATACAATTATTAGGAGGGTGGAGGGTATATACTATGTAATAACATTATTAGGAGGGAAGGGTGAAGGGTATATAATATATAATAACATTATTAGGAGGGTGGGGGTATATACTATGTAATAACATTATTAGGAGGGTATATACTATGTAATAACATTATTAGGAGGGTATATACTATGTAATAACATTATTAGGAGGGTGGGGGTACATACTATGTAATAACATTAATAGGAGGGTGGAGGGTATATACTATATAATAACATTATTAGGAGGGTGGGGGTGGGGTATATACTATGTAATAACATTATTAGGAGGGTATATACTATGTAATAACATTATTAGGAGGGAAGGGTGAAGGGTATATACTATATAATAACATTACTAGGAGGGTGGGGGTATATACTATGTAATAAAATTATTAGGAGGGAAGGGTGAAGGGTATATACTATATAATAACATTATTAGGAGGGTGGGGGTATATACTATGTAATAACATTATTAGGAGGGTATATACTATGTAATAACATTATTAGGAGGGTGGGGGTATATACTATGTAATAACATTAATAGGAGGGTGGAGGGTATATACTATATAATAACATTATTAGGAGGGTGGGGGTGGGGTATATACTATGTAATAACATTATTAGGAGGGTGGAGGGTATATCCTATATAATAACATTATTAGGAGGGTGGGGGGTATATACTATATAATAACATTATTAGGAGGGTGGGGGTATATACTATGTAATAACATTATTAGGAGGGTGGGGGGTATATACTATATAATAACATTATTAGGAGGGTGGAGGGTGAGAGTATATACTATGTAATAACATTATTAGGAGGGTGGGGGGTATATACTATATAATAACATTATTAGGAGGGTGGGGGGTATATACTATATAATAACATTATTAGGAGGGTGGAGGGTGAGGGTATATACTATGTAATAACATTATTAGGAGGGTGGGGGGTATATACTATATAATAACATTATTAGGAGGGTGGGGGGTATATACTATGTAAGAACATTATTAGGAGGGTGGGGGGTATGTACTATGTAATAACATTATTAGGAGGGTGGAGGTATATACTATATAATAACATTATAAGGGGGGTGGGGGTATATACTATGTAATAACATTATTAGGAGGGTGGAGGGTATATACTATGTAATAACATTATTAGGAGGGTGGGGGGTATATACTATGTAATAACATTAGTAGGAGGTTGGGGGTATATAGTATGAAATAACATTATTAGGAGGGTGGGGGTTTATACTATGTAATAACATTACTAGGAGGGTGGGGGTATATACTATGTAATAACATTATTAGGAGGGTAAATACTATGTAATAACATTATTAGGAGGGTGGGGGTATATACTATGTAATAACATTAATAGGAGGGTGGAGGGTATATACTATATTATAACATTATTAGGGGGGTGGGGGTGGAGGTATATACTATGTAATAACATTATTAGAAGGGTGGGGGTATATACTATGTAATAACATAATTAGGAGGGTGGAGGGTAGAGGGTATATACTATATAATAACATTATAAGGAGGGTGGTGGGTATATACTATATAATAACATTATTAGGAGGGTGGAGGGTGGAGGGTATATACTATGTAATAACATTATTAGGAGGGTGGGGGGTATATACTATGTAATAACATTATTAGGAGGGTGGGGGGTATATACTATATAATAACATTATTAGGAGGGGAAGGTGGGGGTATATACTATATAATAACATTATTAGGAGGGTGGGGGGTATATACTATATAATAACATTATTAGGAGGGGAAGGTGGGGGTATATACTATATAATAACATTATTAGGAGGGTGGGGGGTATATACTATGTAATAACATTATTTGGAGGGTGGGGGTATATACTATGCAATAACATCATTAAGAGGGGAGGGGTATATACTATGGAGTAACATTATTAGGAGGGTGGAGGGTATATACTATGTAATAACATTATTAGGAGGGGAGGGGTATATACTATGTAATAACATTATTAAGAGGGGAGGGGTATATACTATGTAATAACATTATTAGGAGGGTGGGGGGTATATACTACGTAATAACATTATTATTGTTTGGAGCAATTTGTGAATGATAATACAGTCAAGAAGATACACGTTTGTTGAAGAAACAAGTGCTGTTTTTTTCCAGTGTGGATGGATAGACAGCAGTACACACATCATTCAAAATGATTATCAGGGATGAGGGAGATGATGTGAAGAATACGCCTTTTCTCTGTGTGTTTGTTGTATAAATAGATATTTAACGATGTAGATGGATGGTCAGTCTGAGTATGGAAGGAGCTGATTAACTAACAGGCATAACAGCCCCGGGACATCATTTGTACGATATGTCACTGCCATCACATCACAACGCTCCCTGACCTTTGTGACAAAGTCTTAACAGAGTCCGAAGTGAGGGCTAACAGAGTCCTACCAGAGTCCTAACAGAGGTTTAATCTACTCATGTTTTACTCATTCTGCTTTATGGTTGATATAAAGCATATAAAATTTGAACTTTCATTTTTTAAATTCCCTCTTTCAGTCAGTCACGCTCTCCCTCTTTCTGTCACTCTCCCTCTTTCAGTCACTCTCCCTCTTTCAGTCATTCTCTCCCTCTTTCTGTCACAGGGAATGTACACTAGATAGCGGTAAATTGCGTGGTAAATTGCCTCGTGCCGCCCATTGTGACTCGCTTGTGGGCGTGCTGGCAGAATATTGCAGCATGTTCGATTGTCCGTCAACAATTCAGCATAGCAAGTTTATATGAACGTCTGGTAATTAAATGCGTACATGTTTCGATAGTAATATCCTCTAAAATGCTCTGGTGACAAACAAACTTTGCTGCCCTGTTTCCAATTGTCCACATGGCTGGGAGAACCTATTCAAGTAAGTAAATCCATTTAGAAAATGTTTTTAAAAAAACAATGTATTATTAGCTACAGTGCAGGCTATCTCAAATGAGCTGCTAACATGGCTAGCTAGTTGGCTAGCTATCTAGCCCACTTTACATACTGTATAGATAGCTAGCCAAGTGAATTAGATATCACCAGCTACCTAACTTTATATTAGCAAACTATCTTGATGTATTTATCACTGTAAAAAAACACAAATGCATTTGTAGGTAGCTAGCTATCAGCCTTGGAGGAGGGTGAAAGGATAGCAGCCCCAACTGTCAAAGTGAGAAAGTAGGCTATTCTGGATAAGGCAGGTGTTTTTGCGTAGTTCCTGTCCCTAGAAGTGAGGACGGAGATAATAGAAGTGAGGACGGAGATAATAGAAGTGAGGACAGAGAGAATAGAAGTGAGGACAGAGAGAATAGAAGTGAGGACAGAGATAATAGAAGTGAGGACGGAGATAATAGTAACATATTATTCAGTGCAGTGTAATCTGACTATAATGAAGTCTGTTTCTTGTGAGGTTTTCTGTCCTCAGATATTGAGTGCTATGAAAGCCTGTCTACCTATGAAGAAGTCCCAATGAAGAGCAGTGGTTCTCAGTCCTTGTCCTGGGGACTCAGAGGGGCACATTTTGATTTTTGCCTCAGCATTGTACAGCTGATTCAAATGATCAACTCATCATCAAGCTTCAAGAGGTATTTATGTATTCATTTGTGATGCTATCCGTGATATGATCCTGCTGTTGTCACATGCTACACATGATGTGTGTGCACATGCATCTATCTATCTATCCAATGTTGTCATGATTTGTTATGAGATTGTCACGACTTCCGCCAAAGTCGGCTCCTCTCCTTGTTCGGGTGGCGTTCTCCTCTCCTTGTTCGGGCGGCGTTCTCCTCTCCTTGTTCGGGTGGCGTTCTCCTCTCCTTGTTCGGCGACGTTCTACTCTCCTTGTTCGGACGGCGTTCTCCTCTCCTTGTTCGGCGGCTTTCTCCTCTCCTTGTTCGGGCGGCGTTCTCCTCTCCTTGTTCGGGCGACGTTCTCCTCTCCTTGTTCGGGCGGCGTTCTCCTCTCCTTGTTCGGGCGGCGTTCTCCTCTCCTTCTTCGGGCGGCGTTCTCCTCTTCTTGTTCGGGCGGCGTTCTCCTCTCCTTGTTCGGGCGGCGTTCTCCTCTCCTTGTTCGGCGACGTTCTACTCTCCTTGTTCGGACGGCGTTCTCCTCTCCTTGTTCGGGCGGCGTTCTCCTCTCCTTGTTCGGGAGGAGTTCTCCTCTCCTTGTTCGGGCGGCGTTCTCCTCTCCTTGTTCGGGCGGCGTTCTCCTCTCCTTGTTCGGGCGGCGTTCTCCTCTCCTTGTTCGGGCGGCGTTCTCCTCTCCTTGTTCGGGCGGCGTTCTCCTCTCCTTGTTCGGGAGGAGTTCTCCTCTCCTTGTTCGGGCGGCGTTCTCCTCTCCTTGTTCGGGCGGCGTTCTCCTCTCCTTGTTCGGGCGGCGTTCTCCTCTCCTTGTTCGGGCGGCGTTCGGCGATCAACGTCCCCGGGCTTTCTAGCCATCACAGCTCCATTTTTCATATATCCATTTGTCTTGTCTTGTTTCCATACACACCTGGTTTTCATTTCCCAAATCAATCTACTTGTATTTAACCCTCTGTTTCCCATCATGTTTTGTGTGTAATTGTTTCATGTTATTTGGGTGTTAGTTCACGCGCTCTACTTTTTATGTTCGTTCTTTTTAGCGCGTTTGATTTATGTAGTGCTCTCGTTTTTGGAACTATAATAAAAGTGCACCTGTTCATTATACTCTGCTCTCCTGCACCTGACTTCACCTCCAATACACCATTGACAGAGATATTATACTTTAGTAACCCACAATGTCCTGGTGATGTAAAAGTCTAATAATTACATTGTCTTCCATATTCCTACAGATACCTTGTAACTGGAGATTGCTTCAAAACGATTGCCTACTGTTAACGTGTAGGGCACTGCAAGGATGCGTGACCAGGGCCATCTGGGACTGCCTCGTGGGGAATTCAGGTTTGTGAAGACTACCTTTGTCCTGCATAACTTCATGAGAATGGACATGAGGACCAGGAGGAGATCTGCAGCTCACCGCCGTGTGCCAGAGGAGAAGTCTACTGCTCTGCAGGATGTTTCAAGCATGGGGACCAACAACGCAGAAAGAAAGGCAATCCATATGCAGGAGATTTTCATCTCCTATTTCTTTGAAGAGGGTGCTGTTCCCTGGTAACACCATAGGCTACACTATGCACAACCAAACGCTGTTAAGAGTCATTCACATTGCAATAAAAGTATTCTTCCATTTACTTAACTATGTCAACTGCAGTTATTAAATTCCCAGTTTCTCTCCCTTTGATTTCTACTTCTCAGGTGAGGGTGCTGTTTAGGTAAGGGTGTGATGTCTGTAAAAAAACAACACAGGCTATTTTAAATCACCCATATTGAAAAAATGTAGAACAATTAGACAGCCTATAACCAACACCTACACACTCATGTATCAATCTGATTGATGGATTGTGTTGTGTAGTAAGCAGGCTCAGGTGTATAACTGTGGCTCCTTCCACCTTCAAAGAATAGGCAAGAGGGCCAACCATGGAGAATAGTAAGACACTTCATTATTTTTATAACTACACTATATTGTTTGTCCTTGTGTGTCTGTGCATGTTTTTCAGTATAAAGTACTCTGTAGCCACTTAGTGTGGTGTGGACACCAGGTGAGGCCAACCACACAGTTTCCTGTTGAACACTGACTCTTTAACTACCTTATTTTCTCAATAACAGTCTCTCTCCTTCACTTCATCCCTCTCCCCCTTCTCCCTAAATCCTCTAGGGTTATATCAGCTGTGTCGGAGAATCCCTCTCTCATCTGAACTGGCTACATAGAGGGCACAACATGATCAGAGGTGAGAGGTCACTTGGTCGGGTCAAGAGGAAGTATTATTAAAGAGATGCTTTACTGTCATGCTGGTATAAAGGATTTTGGAGGCAGGCGCAGGAATACACAATAGGGTTTTTCAATACACCCAAAAGAAGCACGTATACAAAAACACTGGGCTGTACCCCAAACAAAAGAGCGAGGGTTAACCTCGTTGACCGACACAGGACGATACCTATAACACACAATATATATAAAGCACGCAGCATAACAGCTGCACCATCGCATAGGTACTCACATCACCAACGGACATGGGAACAATAACCGACAAAGACAGAGGGAAAAGAGGGCACATATATAACATACTAATCAGGGGAAATGGGAACCAGGTGTGTGTAATCAGACAAGACATTCCTGGGGTTGATGATAATGAATCCCGTTCGGTGAAGCCTAGAAAGCCGGTGACCTCCGGAACTGGTGAACAGAATAAGCATCAGTACCAGGGGGATCCGTGACATTTACATTGAAATACAGATAGAGATGCAGTAGTCCCAGAGTTAATGATCCAAGGTCAGTTTTACCGGTCAGTCAAACCTGTTACCTCTTTTTATAGAAATTGCACTGTTGGTTAGAGCCTGTAAGCATTTCACTGTTGTATTCGGCGCATGTGACAAATAAACTTTGATTTGATTTGAGTTGAGTTTTGCATTTCACCTCCTGATGATTATGATGACTAACAATGTTAGAATAAAAAAATAAAAACAAGGCTTAAACATGCTCTCTCTCTCTCTCCGTCTGTCTCTCGTCTGCAGATATGTTTTGATGTGAGAGAGGATGCCAAACCCCATTCCCATCATTGCCACCTCACCCGCTCTTAAGATAACCTTCGGGGGGCTGACTAGAGACACTATTATGTAATTGTGATGAACTGAGAGAATATTAGGGTAGCACTGTGATTCATTAATCATATGCTGTCTTCCCTGCTCCTCTCTTCTTACCTCTTTCCCTTTCTGTCTTTTACACCTCTCTAGCCACCTCTTTCTTCCTCTTATAATGCACATCAGATGTGCATTGAAATACAGACTGAACTTGTATTTATACAATTATAATATTTATAATGCATGTATTATGTATTTATAACCCTTGGATAATGAACTTTCAATAAAGCGTTTCACATTCTCTACTGGTTGAAATGAAGTCTCTCATTTGATTTAATACTACATCTATCCTGTTGATCAGATCAATACAGATGAAGGGCATTAGATATTGAGATGAACCAGTTTTAGAGTATTTACATGATGCATAGGAAGTGTAGTTCTATTTCTGTATATATGAAATGCAAATCAGCCTTTTAACTAGTTCAATCCTGTGTGTAGTCTATTAGTTACAATGTGTGGATGTGTGGATGTCTCAGGACCAAGAGAGGTAAACACTGTTAAAGTGTATAATTGTAATACATACACGCAGACACCGTGTTATTCAAAGACTGGAATTTGATACTCCTGGTATTGGATATGACTGAAGAATCATCTAAAAGACATTCATACCTGAACTGCGCCTTTTATTTGCCACGGTAGAGTACATGATCAGTGAATATGTTACATGTACAGGCTACAATGTGGGGATCGTATGCATGGTAATAATTACATGTATACATTACTTTTATCCTTGGCACAAAGTTATATTATCTTCTACTCAATCCATAGGCTTCATGAAGGTCATTCAGACTGTTTTGAAGTTGTTACAACTGGCTATGATAGTTTCGATTCATAGCTACGTTCTGAACCTATATGTATACCAAGTGTTTCGGTCCGTAATCAGATCGGCTAGATAGCTAGCTACACATCCATAGGCATACAGGTATATTTTTTTTATAATCCACTGCACAATAAGCAAGGGCCTATGTTATTTCATCTATCTGCATTGCATGACAAATATCAGTAAGGCAAGCTTACAAAATTGTACGTTCAAATTGCAGTAAATTCTTTAGCTAGCTAGATTCTTTACATCCACTGTTTGACACACTACCGTCCCACCTGGCCAACATCCAGTGAAAACGCAGAGCGCCAAAGTCAAATAAATTACTATAAAAATTTAACTTTCATGAAATCACACAAGCAATACACCAAATCAAAGCCATACTTGTTGTTAATCTAGGCAACGTGTCAGATTTCAAGAAGTCTTTATGGCGAAAGCAAACCATGCGATTATCTGAGGACAGCATCCCAGCAAACAAACACATACAATCATATTTCAACCTGCCAGGCGCGACACAAAACGCAGAAATAAAGATATAATTCATGCTTTACCTTTGACGATTTTCTTCTGTTGGCACTCTAATATGTCCCATAAACATCACAAATGGTCCTTTTGTTCGATTAATTCCGTCGATATATATCCAAAATGTACATTTATTTGGTGCGTTTGATCCAGAAAAACACTGGTTCCAACTCGCGCAACATGACTACAAAATATCTCATAAATTACCTGTAATCTTTGTCCAAACATTTCAAACAACTTTCCTAATACAACGTTAGGTATTTTGTAATGTAAATAATCAAAATTTAAGACGGGATAAACTACGTTCAATACCGGAGGAAAACAAAGTGTAGTGAGCTTTTCAGGTCACGCGCCTCTAACAAAGAGTACACTTCCCTCTACCCTCGTTCTGAACAGTGCTACTTCTTCATTTCTCAAAGGAAAAACCTCAACCAATTTCTAAAGACTTTTGACATCCAGTGGAAGCGATAGGAACCGCAAGCAAATCCCTTAGAAATCTGGATTCCCATTGAAATACCATTGAAAAGAGAGTGACCTAAAAAAAAAAACAATTCTGAATGGTTTGTCCTCGGGGTTTCGCCTGCCAAATAAGCTCTGTTATACTCCCAGACATGATTCAAACAGTTTTAGAAACTTCAGAGTGTTTTCCCTCCAAATCTACTAATACTATGCATATCTTATCTTCTGGGCCTGAGTAGCAGTTACTTTGAACACGCTTTCCATCCGGACGTGAAAATACTGCCCCCTATTCCAAAGAAGTTTAAACAACCAGAATTACAATGTCATACTCACGTCATAACACCATAAAGATAAAGTTAATTTACAAAAAATTGCAATCTAGCAAGCTAGTTGACTAGCTAACATTAGCCAGCTAGCTTGCTAAATTTCAATTTTCGTAAAATTACCTATGATAAAAAAATATCATGACCCTGACCCTGAGCCTGCCTGCCTGCCTTCCTGTACCTTTGACATACCTATATGGATTACTGACCTCTGCCTACCCTGACCCTGAGCCTGCCTGCCATCCTGTACCTTTTCCCCTCCTATTTGCATTACTGACCTCTGCCTACCCTGACCCTGACCCTGAGCCTGCCTGCCTTCATGTACCTTTTCCCCACCTATATGGATTACTGACCTCTGCCTACCCTGACCCTGAGCCTGCCTGCCATCCTGTACCTTTTCCCCATCTATTTGCATTACTGACCTCTGCCTGCCCTGACCCTGACCTCTGCCTGCCATTGACCTGTCTCTTGCCTGCCCTTGTTGGATTAATAAACTGTTGTTACTTCGAGACGTTGTCTGCATCTGTGTTTTACCTGGAACGTGTTAGTACGAGCTGGCCATGACTAACCCAGCAGACCCAGGCCAGCTTGTGCAATGCCATCTCCTCCCAAGGAGCCACCATCGGTAGGTACGAGGAACTGCTTTGTGGCCTAATGGAGGGGGTCCAAACGTTGGCTCAACACCATGACCGGGGGTTGGACATGCTGCTGGAGTAATTCCATGGGTTGTCTGGGGGGCAGCCTACCACGGTAGTAACCCCACAGCCTCTCAGTAAACTCAGCTGTTAGTAGCGTCGTCTCATCGGTCACTCCACGTTCTTGGGAGCCCCACTTACCTCCTCCGGAACACTTCAATGGAGAGCTGAGCACCTGTCGTGCTTTCACCTGTGTTACTGCTGTATGGGAACAGCAGCTGGCCATATGCGTTAGTCTAGAGGGGTTTGTGGGAGAGGTGAAGAAGGTTTTTGATGCTCCATTCTCAAAGAGAGAAGCTGCTCGGAAGCTAATCCAGCTTTGTCAGGACTCTCGCAGTGTAGCAGACTACATGATGGATTTCCGCACGTTGGCAGCGGAGAGTGCTTGAAACCAGAAAGCGCTGTTCGACATGTTCCTGCACGGCGTCTCGGAGGAGGTCAATGACAAGCTTGCAGCTTGGGAGTTACCTACAGATCTCAATTCCCTCATCGCTTTGACCATCCAAATCGATGGGCGATTACGGGACCAACGGAGGGAGAGGAAATTCGATTTCGCTCGCACGCCCAGGGATTCCACCTTGCCTCCGAGTCATCCAGGAAGTCCTCAATGGTCCCGTTGCCGAGAGAACCCGAGGCTTCCCAACCTCCCCCGAGAGTTGCCGAAGGGGCCCGATTCACAGCTTCCCGAGCCTATGCAACTAGGTAGAGCTGGGCTGTCGCCAGCGGAACGGAAATACAGGATCCACACGAAGATATGCCTGTGTTGCGGGACTCTTGGTCATTTTGTGTCCTCTTGTCCTTTAAAAGACCAGGCTCACCGGTAGGAGCGAGTACTCCGGTGGGCCACATGGAGGACTATGCTGCTTCCCTTTTCCATGCCATTCTGCTGTGGGGAAACCAGTCTAAATCTCTCTGGATCCTCATTGACTCTGCGGCCAATGAGAGATTTTTGGACGCTACCCTGACTTCCGAGTTGAACATCCCCACTCAGCCCCTCTCCATTCCCATAAATGTTAGAGCGCTGGACGGGCGTTCTATAGGCCAGGTCACTCATAATACCACTCCCTACGGGTGTCAGGGAATCACAGTGAGAGTCTTTCTGTCACTCTCTCTCCTGCTTTCTGATACTCTCTCTCTCTCTCTCTCTCTCTCTCTCTCTCTCTCTCTCTCTCTCTCTCTCTCTCTCTCTCTCTGTCTCTCTCTGTCACTCTGTATTTCTGTCACTCTCGCTCCCGCTTTCTGATACTCTCTCTCTCTCTCTCTATTTCTGTCACTGTCTTTCTGATACTCTCTCTCTCTGTCAATCTCTCTACTCCTTTCTGTCACTCTCTCTCCCTTTTTCTGTCACTCTCTACATCTATTTGTGTCACTCTCTCTCCCCCTTCTGTCACTCTCTCCCCCTTTCTATCACTCTCTCTCTCCCTTCTGTCACTCTCTCCCCCTTTCTATCACTCTCTCTCCCCCTTTATATCACTCTCTCTCCCCCTTTCTATCTATCTGTCACTCCCTCCCTATTTCTGAGACTTTCTCTCGCTCTATTTCTGTCACTCTATCTATCTCTTTCTGTCTCTCTCTCTTTCTCTTTCTGTCACTCTGTTGCCTCATTTAGGTCTTTCAGTGAGCATGACCTTTTCCAATTTCCCTTCAGTGACACTAGGTAATAATAATAAATTGGTAGGTGTTATATTTGTCCTATTTCACAAGTGGTTAGTACACGTGTGTGAGATGAAAACCAGTTTTTTTTTGCATAGAGATTACCATCAGAGACACCCTCGGAATGTGGGGTCATGGCCAGGGTCAGCGTTTAGCAACGGTGACTCTGGCGCAATTAGAGTAAAGTGCCTTGCTCAAGGGCACATCGACAGATTTTTCACTTCCTTTTCAAGGCAGATACAGTGCATTCGAAAAGTATTCAAACACCTTTCCACATTTTGTTACGTCACAGACTTTTTCTAAAATTGATTATATAGTCTTTTCCCTCATAAAACTACACACAATACCACATAAAAACTAAGCAAAAACAGGTTTTTATAAATTGTTGCAAATTATATATTTTTTTAAACGGAAATATTAGATTACCGTAAGTATTCAGACTCTTTACTCTGTACTTTGTTGAAGCACCTTTGGCAGCGATTACAGCCTGGATTCTTCTTGAGTGTGACGCTACAAGCTTGGCACACCTGTATTTGGGGAGTTTCTCCCATTCTTCTCTGCAGATCCTCTCAAGCTCTGTCAGGTTAGGTGGGGAGCGTCGCTGCACGGCTATATTTCAGAGATGTTAGATCGGGTTCAAGTCCGGGGTCTCCCTGGGCCACTCAAGGAAATTCAGAGTCTTGTCCTGAAGCCACTCTTGCTTTGTCTTGGCTGTGTGCTTAAGGTTGTTGTCCTGTTGGAAGGTGAACCTTCACCCCAGTCTGAGGTCTGAGCGCTCTGGAGCAGGTTTTCATCAAGGATCTCGCTGGACTTTGCTCCATTCATCTATCCCTCGATCCTGACTAGTCTCCCAGTCCCTGCTGCTGAAAAACATCCCCACAGCATGATGCTGCCACCACCATGCGTCACCGTAGGAATGGTGCCAGGTTTCCTCCAGATATTTGGCATTCAGACCAAATAGTTCGATCTTGGTTACATCAGACCAGAGAATCTTGTTTCTCATGGTCTGAGAGTCTTTAGGTGCCTTTTGGCAAACTGTAAGTGGGCCTTCGTGTGCCTTTTACTGTGGAGTGGCTTGCGTCTGGCCACTCTACCATAAAGGCCTGATTGGTGGAGTCCAGCAGAGATGGGTGTCCTTCTGGAAGGTTCTCCCATCTCCACAGAGGAACTTTGGAGCTCTGTCAGAGTGACCACCAGGTTCTTTGTCACCTCCCTGACCAAGGCCATTCTCCACCGATTGCTCAGTTTGGCTGGGCGGCCAGCTCTAGGAAGAGTCTTGGTGGTTCCAAACTTCTTCCATTTAAGAATGATGGAGGCCCCTGTGTTCTTGGGAGCCTTCAATGCTACGGAAATGTTTTGGTACGCATCCCCAGATCTGTGCCTCGACACAATCCTGTCTTGGAGCTCTATGGACAGTTTATTTGACCTTGTCATGTCGTTTCCCATCATTAAATGTGAAGACGGTTTATTATCAAATTAATTCTCTATGTGTAATTTAATTACGAGATTAAACAAATCTTGTAACTTTAATTAACTAGGAAGTTGGGGCACCCCGGGAAAAGGTTTAGAGTATTTATTTCTTGAATAACTCTTCAGATATTTTCATATCTTATTGATTGCAGTCACTTATTAATATATTATCACCTCATCAGGCATGTTCTGAATGTCGCAAACCCTTGGATATCTGCACGAACCCTAGCCTAGATCATGAATCAGCGATATAAAAATGTGTTTATTTATTTATTTACTAACTAACTAATCAAATCACATAATTACATAAACACACACACAATAGGTAATACATTGGTTACTATCATGATAGGAAAGTTCTTAGTGGGCTAAGGAAAGGAAAGGAAAGGGGTGGGGCAGTTCAAGAGCAGGAAAGTCAGAGTGGATTCACTACATACATAGAAATTGTTAATACTTTGAACATGAAAACCCGCTCATTGGAAAATAAATTGCAATTTACATATTTACGAGTGTCTGCCTCTCTGCGATTGCCCGTCCGTCTGCTGGATAGTCAGTCGACAGAGAGCCTCTGGTTTGTCCACCAGAGATCAAAATCGTAGGTTGTTAGAATGGATACTTCAGAGTACCATTCGGAGATGTTCTTAGATCGGATGCGTTTACCAGACTAAAGTATTTAATCAGCTGCAGACTGAATAATTGTTCTTTAGTTTGTAGATTTATTAGCCATTTCAACTTGGGAATGATCTCCACGTTCTCTGGTCTTGTTCTTTGGTAGAGTTGTAGTTCTTAACCATTTCAAGATGTAGCTGTAACATCTTCATGTTTTCTGATCTGATGTAAAAAAATATATATATTTTACGACCGCCATAAAGGGGCCCCCTCCCCCTCTACCTCTACGAGAGAGAAAGAGGGTACTGTAGAGAGGACCCACTGCAACCTGATCCTTCAGATCTTCACAGGAGAGTCATGACAACCTCATGGCTTGGTTTTTGCTCTGACTTGCACTGTCAACAGTGGGACCTTTATATAGACAGGTGTGTGCCTTTGCAAATCATGTCCAATCGATTGAATTTACCACAGGTACCACAATCAAGTTGTAGAAACTACTGAAGGATGTTCATTGGAAACAGGATACACCTGAGATCAATTTTGAGCCTCATAGTAAAGGGTCTGATTACTTATGTAAATAAGGTATTTCTGGTTTTTATTTGTAATACATTTGCAAACATTTCTAAAAACCTGCTTTCGCTTTGTCATTATGGGGTGTTGCGTGTAGATTCATGAGGATTTTTATTTTATTTGATCAATTTTAGAATAAGGCTGTAACGTAACAAAATGTGGAAAAAGTCAAGGGGTCTGAATACCTTCTGAACGCACTGTATTACAGGTCAATCTCATACACTCCAGCATATTAACACATATTACAGGTCCATCTCATACACTCCAGCATATTAACACATATTACAGGTCCATCTCATACACATGTTAAAATGAATGACCCCTATTCCCTACAATACTCTCTGTGAAGTGTATTACATTTTTGACGACACCATTACAAAAGCCCTCTGACCAAACCCATCACTGTACTGATAGTGTGTGTGAGTATAAGCCGAGTCTGACAGTCAAAACCTATTTCACAGTTTAGAATCCCACTTGACTTATTATACACCTGAGGAGCTCAACCCCCCCCCCCCCCCCCCCCCCCTCCTCCCATTGAGAACTTGGCCTGCATCTGGAACGGCCTCCTATACCCTACGTGAATTCTTCTCATGTTCCCCCTGTCCTAACCATCTGTTCCTGGTAAACCAATTGGTTGTGCCCTTCCCAAATGGAGCCCTTTTCTCCATCATCTCTGTATATACCCTATGGGACCCTGGTCTAAAGTACTGCACTATTGAGGGAATAGGGTGCCATTTAGCCCTGGTCTAAAGTAGTGCACTATATAGGGAATAGGGTGACATTTAGCCCTGGTCTAAAGTACTGCACTATATAGGGAATAGGGTGCCATTTAGCCCTGGTCTAAAGTAGTGCACTATATAGGGAATAGGGTGCCATTTAGCCCTGGTCTAAAGTACTGCACTATGCAGGGAATAGGGTGCCATTTAGCCCTGGTCTAAAGTACTGCACTATGCAGGGAATAGGGTGCCATTTAGCCCTGGTCTAAAGTACTGCACTATGCAGGGCATAGGGTGCCATTTAGCCCTGGTCTAAAGTAGTGCACTATATAGGGAATAGGGTGCCATTTAGCCCTGGTCTAAAGTAGTGCACTATATAGGGAATAGGGTGCCATTTAGCCCTGGTCTAAAGTAGTGCACTATATAGGGAATAGGGTGCCATTTAGCCCTGGTCTAAAGTAGTGCACTATATAGGGAATAGGGTGCCATTTAGCCCTGGTCTAAAGTAGTGCACTATATAGGGAATAAGGTGCCATTTAGCCCTGGTCTAAAGTAGTGCACTATATAGGGAATAGGGTGCCATTTAGCCCTGGTCTAAAGTAGTGCACTATGCAGGGAATACAGAAAATATGAAATATATCCTTTTTTATTTTGCAATCTTCAATATAATTAATTGGGCCTTAATATTTGCATCATGAATGTCCTTATGAAAGTGATTGAGGACACGATAATAGGGTATATTAATATATAGACAAAATGAAGACGTTAGGAAATGAGACCTTGGAGAACAGGGTGGTAGTGGTAGGAGTGGTACTTGGTATTCAGAGGGATACAGGTAGCTGACGCTGACCTTTTCAAATCAGAAACACTGAAAACCTTTAATCATGCATTACTCTGGTCGTTGTTCACCACAACGACCTTGATAGATATTCTCTGTGAAGAGTTGAATTTTTAGTATCGGCCAAAACAGTATGTATTGACGCGGGTTTGATGATATATCTTTTTTTAATTATTTAAATCAAGGTCAGTTAATTTCAAGGTCAATACCTAGCCTCAATAACTGGCCTTGACAATAACTGACCTTGACCCCCCTAAAAAAAAGGAGAGGGACGGAAGCAACACTGTTACATCAAGGTTGGCTTTGCTTACATCCTGACCTAATAAATATTTTTGTGTTCCTGTGTGCTCATGGGACAAGTTTGTACAATGAATGTTTTTATTATGTGTTGATGGACTTTTCTCTCCTCTCGCCTCAAGTCTTTTCCTAATAAGCATGGGTGATGTAATGATGTAATGGTCCAACTTTTTCTTTAGAGTCTCTAGAAAATTGTCTCTAACCCCAAGTCAAGACTAGGGTGCATCACAAATAGTTCCCTATTACCTATATAGTGCACCACTTTTGACCAGGGCATATTAGGCACTGATCAACATTTGTGCACTCTATATGGAATAGGGTGAGGTTTGGGATGCAACCTAGGTAATGGATAGGACATGAAGGATGCAGTGGCCGGATGCCAGGATGGGAATTCACTCCCACTTACAGCAATGACAGGACATTATCAAGTCAAGTCCCAAGGCCAGGAGAAGAGGGGAATGACTGTGACTTGGTTCATGAGACAGGGAACAACAAGATGTTTTTATGGCTGATTTACAGGGAACAGTGATATGGCCCAAACAGCCAAGAAGCAGAACATACTGTAATTAACTAGTGTGGACAGAGTACTAATTACCTGATGGAGCCAGCCACAGACTGATACAAACCTTACCATTCACATTTAGCAGACGCTCTTATCTAGGGAAACTTACAGAAGCAATTAGGGTTAAGGGCCTTGCTTTAGGGCACAACGACAGAATTTTCACATAGTCAGATAGGGGATTTGAACCAGCAATCTTTCAGTTACTGACCCTCTGATTCAGAGAGGTTTGGGTTAAATGCAGAAGACACATTTCAGTTGAATGCATTCAGATGTACAACTGACTAGTTATTCCCCCTTTCCTCTTTCCCTTTCCAGCGCTCTGAACGGCTAGGCTACCCCGCCCCTTTGCACTTACGCTCCAACTGTCTTAGCTGACTGTCACCAATCAGCCAGAGGCTTAGCAAGCCTGAGATCCAGACCATGTGGTACAACACCAGCTTACATACCCAATGGGAATGGTATTTAGCAGGGCTGGAGTCAATTCCATTTTAAAAACCCAGTCAATTCGGGAAGTACACTGAAATCTCAATTCCAATTCACTTCAATGCTTTTCAAATGAGTAAAATGTTGAATTTGGTTTACTTTCTGAAGTGACTGGAATTGAAATGCAATTGACACCAACTCTGGTATTTAGAACAGCAGGCAATGGTCAGGTCCAGGCTTTGAGGCTGATTCAAAATACATCACACTGCATGTGAACATGAACAGCTGCAGGGGGAGACATAACACCATAGATTGGACAGAATACTCGTATCAGCAAAATTCCCAAGCAGGTAAATTAGCAGGGGAAATAATTAGCTTTCTTTTCACAGACCCTATTACTAGGGAAAGGAACACCACTTTGCAGTCGAAATATTATCCAACAGAATGACCCATATTCCAGGTCACAGATTCTCATATTCTCATGTGACTTGTGAAATGAGGCGGCTGCAACAACAAGCGGAATGTTCATCTGTTTCAGTTATCACACTAGCTAGCAACACTCTGTGCTGTGAAACAACACACTGGGCATGTATTCTAAGTAGTATGGACATTGGAACACTTCACATCTAATGGAACCCCCGCATGGAACCCCATGAGAACAGAGAAGGCAAAGGTGGCTGTTCAGATAAGATTCCAATGGGAGGGGATAGAAATCACTGCTGTGACATCACATTGATTCAAAAGACCATATAGAATAATCTTCCTTATTTTCTTGAATGTGATTATAGTGTATGGATGAGACCTGTCAAAGGACCACAGTAAGGCATCAACCGGAGCCAAGGGCTTACTGTCTTAAAGTCAAGTAAATCGAAAGATGAACATGGCAGTGGAGACATCTTGATCCTGCAGATATATTTAAGATGATTGAGAGGCTTTGACAGCTCAGACACGGCCAATGACTGTTCCTTTTCAGGCTACTCAGCATCCGCTTCTCAACGCTGCAAAGACCTAACCAGTAATGACTAAGCCCTAAAGACAGGCAGGCTGGAACACCACCCTCAGAGGAAATAGAGAACAGTCTATAAGCCCTAAAGACAGGCAGGCTGGAACATCACCACAGAGGAAATAGAGAACAGTCTATAAGCCCTAAAGACAGGCATTCTGGAACATCACCACAGAGGAAATAGAGAACAGTCTATAAGCCCTAAAGACAGGCAGGCTGGAACATCACCCTTAGAGGAAATAGAGAACAGCCTATAAACCCTAAAGACAGGCAGGCTGGGACATCACCCTCAGAGGAAATAGAGAACAGTCTATAAGTCCTAAAGACAGGCAGGCTGGAACATCACCCTCAGAGGAAATAGAGAACAGTCTATAAGCCCTAAAGACAGGCAGGCTGGAACATCACCACAGAGGAAATAGAGAACAGTCTATAAGCCCTAAAGACAGGCAGGCTGGAACATCGCCCTCAGAGGAAATAGAGAACAGTCTATAAGCCCTAAAGACAGGCAGGCTGGAACATCACCCTTAGAGGAAATAGAGAACAGCCTATAAGCCCTAAAGACAGGCAGGCTGGAACATCACCCTCAGAGGAAATAGAGAACAGTCTATAAGCCCTAAAGACAGGCAGGCTGGGACATCACCCTCAGAGGAAATAGAGAACAGTCTATAAGCCCTAAAGACAGGCAGGCTGGAACATCACCCTCAGAGGAAATAGAGAACAGTCTATAAGCCCTAAAGACAGGCAGGCTGGAACATCGCCCTCAGAGGAAATAGAGAACAGTCTATAAGCCCTAAAGACAGGCAGGCTGGAACATCACCCTTAGAGGAAATAGAGAACAGCCTATAAGCCCTAAAGACAGGCAGGCTGGAACATCACCCTCAGAGGAAATAGAGAACAGTCTATAAGCCCTAAAGACAGGCAGGCTGGGACATCACCCTCAGAGGAAATAGAGAACAGTCTATAAGCCCTAAAGACAGGCAGGCTGGAACATCACCCTCAGAGGAAATAGAGAACAGTCTATAAGCCCTAAAGACAGGCAGGCTGGAACATCACCACAGAGGAAATAGAGAACAGTCTATAAGCCCTAAAGACAGGCAGGCTGGAACATCACCACAGAGGAAATAGAGAACAGTCTATAAGCCCTAAAGACAGGCAGGCTGGAACATCGCCACAGAGGAAATAGAGAACTGTCTGCTTTGTTCTCCAAAGTTCAATACATCATATGCTAATGTAAGTATTAATCGTGGTCTAGGCCATACTGTTCTGTTCTCCTATTTGGCATGTTGACTTTGGTGTTTGAACACCGTGGCCTTGTCTATGAAGGCCGTCTATCTCTCCCCTGATCGCTGCAAAGATGTAAAAATTGTTCAAATCTGGGCATGCGTGTCAAATGTCACACTCTTCACTTTATAGTGCACTACTTTTTACCAGTGGTACACTATAAAGTTAATAGGGTTTGATTTGAGACACAGATGTAGCCTCCCTGGCTGTGGTTCTCTGTCTGGAGAGTAGCAGATCTCATCACAGGGAAGTAGAACACGTGGAAGACCGCTAGTAAAACAACGCACCACGCAGGAGTTGAGATTGTTTATTTATTTCTCACGGTCCTCGGGGTGAGAGGAGAGGAGGGGAGAAGAAGAATAGCTGAAGGACAGCCTCCAGAGAACAAACACAGTCCAGGACGACTTGTTGTCAGGGGAATGTGGAATCTTACCACCACATAGCCACAGAGAGAGAAACACATTCTTGAAACGAGTTAATCATATATAATAATATATATATAGTAACCATAGTAACCATTTGGAATCACAAGAATTCCACACATGCCTGGTTCAATTCACGACTTCTGTTGGGGAAGTAAGCTATTGAAAAACGTCCTTCCTCCTTCTACTTCTTGTTTTCCATCTTTCAGACGAAGCCTTTAGTTTTCCAACCTGCGGGCCAGGACAGGGCCAGTCAGAGCCAGCTTGGCCGGGCCTCCCTTCTCCTCTCCCCACGCTATGCCACACTCACAACTAGACTAGCAGCCCATTCTGTTTCAGATCTGTCACTCTGCATCATGCTGGCTCACCCTCAACATGCAGCTGTAGGGTAAAACACAACCTTGTTTTACATAAGCACCTAATTCTTGTTTAGACCTTAGCCAAGCACATCTCCCTCGCCGTGCTCGTGGTGACTCACATGTCTTCTGCGGACAACGTGAGTGACTCAGTGACAGCTTTAACCTTTCACTGGAAACAAGGGAGATGAGGAAGAGGAGGAAGAGGAAGAGGGTTTGGCCCTCTGTGACTGTCCTGGACTATTCAGTACAGCCAAGCCCCATACCTGGTGTCTGTGGTCTGAACAGTACGGTGAATCCCCATACCGGGTGTCTGTGGTCTGAACAGTACGGTGAATCCCCATACCTGGTGTCTGTGGTCTGAACAGTATGGTGAATCCCCATACTTGGTGTCTGTGGTCTGTACAGTATGGTGAATCCCCATACCTGGTGTCTGTGGTCTGAACAGTACGGTGAATCCCCATACCTGGTGTCTGTGGTCTGTACAGTACAGTGAAGCTCATACCTGGTGTCTGTGGTCTGTACAGTATGGTGAATCCCCATACCTGGTGTCTGTGGTCTGAACAGTACGGTGAATCCCCATACCTGGTGTCTGTGGTCTGTACAGTACGGTGAATCCCCATACCTGGTGTCTGTGGTCTGAACAGTATGGTGAATCCCCATACTTGGTGTCTGTGGTCTGTACAGTATGGTGAATCCCCATACCTGGTGTCTGTGGTCTGAACAGTACAGTGAAGCTCATACCTGGTGTCTGTGGTCTGTACAGTATGGTGAATCCCCATACCTGGTGTCTGTGGTCTGAACAGTACAGTGAAGCTCATACCTGGTGTCTGTGGTCTGTACAGTACAGTGAAGCTCATACCTGGTGTCTGTGGTCTGTACAATACAGTGAAGCTCATACCTGGTGTCTGTGGTCTGTACAGTACAGTGAAGCTCATACCTGGTGTCTGTGGTCTGAACAGTACGGGGAAGCTCATACCTGGTATCTGTGGTCTGTACAGTACAGTGAAGCTCATACCTGGTGTCTGTGGTCTGAACAGTATGGTGAATCCCCATACCTGGTGTCTGTGGTCTGTACAGTATGGTGAATCCCCATACCTGGTGTCTGTGGTCTGAACAGTATGGTGAATCCCCATACCTGGTGTCTGTGGTCTGTACAGTATGGTGAATCCCCATACCTGGTGTCTGTGGTCTGAACAGTATGGTGAAGCTCATTCCTGGTGTCTGTGGTCTGTACAGTGCAGGGAAGCTCATACCTGGTGTCTGTGGTCTGTACAGTGCAGTGAAGCTCATACCTGGTGTCTGTGGTCTGTACAGTACAGTGAAGCTCATACCTGGTGTCTGTGGTCTGAACAGTACATTGAAGCTCATACCTGGTGTCTGTGGTCTGAACAGTACAGTGAAGCTCATACCTGGTGTCTGTGGTCTGAACAGTACAGTGAAGCTCATACCTGGTATCTGTGGTCTGTACAGTACAGTGAAGCTCATACCTGGTGTCTGTGGTCTGTACAGTACGGGGAAGCTCATACCTGGTGTCTGTGGTCTGTACAGTACGGGGAAGTTCATACCTGGTGTCTGTGGTCTGAACAGTATGGGGAAGCTCATACCTGGTGTCTGTGGTCTGAACAGTACGGGGAAGCTCATACCTGGTGTCTGTGGTCTGAACAGTACGGGGAAGTTCATACCTGGTGTCTGTGGTCTGAACAGTACGGGGAAGCTCATACCTGGTGTCTGTGGTCTGAACAGTAAGGTGAAGCCCCATACCTGGTATTTACATTTGATAAGTGTTGCATCTTTCAAACCTTTTCAAGTCTTGCATTAATTCACTTGGCAAATGCACGGATATAATAATGTGTTGTGTATTGTGTGTTGTCTTGGCCAGGGTGTACATGAAAAAGAGATGAAGTAGTGTGGGAGACTGAGAACCCCCCCCCCCCCCATTGGATAACAAAAATGCATGCTGTTGGGATGAGGTGTCAGCAGGCTGTTGGGATGAGGTGTCAGCAGGCTGTTGGGATGAGGTGTTAGCAGGCTGTTGGGATGAGGTGTCAGCAGGCTGTTGGGATGAGGTGTCAGCAGGCTGTTGGGATGAGGTGTTAGCAGGCTGTAGGGATGAGGGTGTCAGCAGGCTTTAAAGATGAGGGTGTCAGCAGGCTTTAAGGATGAGGGTGTCAGCAGGCTGTTGGGATGAGGGTGTCAGCAGGCTGTAGGGATGAGGGTGTCAGCAGGCTTTAAAGATGAGGGTGTCAGCAGGCTTTAAGGATGAGGGTGTCAGCAGGCTGTTGGGATGAGGGTTCATCAGGCAGGCTGTAGGGATGAGGGTGTCAGCAGGCTGTAGGGATGAGGGTGTCAGCAGGCTGTAGGGATGAGGGTGTCAGCAGGCTGTAGAGATTAGGGTGTCAGCAGGCTGTAGGGATGAGGGTGTCAGCAGGCTGTTGGGATGAGGGTTCATCAGGCAGGCTGTAGGGATGAGGGTTCATCAGGCAGACTGTAGGGATGAGGGTGTCAGCAGGCTGTAGGGATGAGGGTGTCAGCAGGCTGTAGGGATTAGGGTGTCAGCAGGCTGTAGGGATGAGGGTGTTAGCAGGTTGTTGGGATGAGGTTGTAGTCGTTGTTTGTGTGAGCATGTGGGTCTGTGCAGAGGAGATGTAGATTCCTTTTACCATACATGTGCAATACAACCAATCAATATGACCGTGTCTGATCGTCTGTTACCATAACAACGTATGGACATATTTTTAAGGTGGTATGGTAGTAGTTGTCTGTTCCATCCAATAATATAATATGCATAGTGGAGTTATTTACAGCTGCTATTTCCTAGATGCAGTGGCGTAGCGCAGGTTCCCAGGGGCCCGTAAGGTCCCAGTGTTATAGTTAATCTCATGCTACACATTTTTGCCATGAGGCGGAGAGAAAATGTTGCCATTATAGAGATCATTTCCCACTATTCTACAAATTTTGCCTTGAGGCTAAATTAAATGTAAAAAATTAAAGCTAAATTCCTGTAATAAAAATGTTAAATAAATCATGGCTTATGACATGTTCATATGATATCTGGAGGGCCCAACCTGCATTGAGAAGTCCTTAACCAAGAACAAAGGTTAAATTAATGGCAAGAGCTCCTCTATCTACGAACATTGATGTCTCCTGCCCCCTAGTGGAAGGAAGTCAATTATAAATGATTTCGCCAAGATTCTACAGAACAGAATGAGTTCAAATGTAACAGGAAAACATGTAGTCTTTCATGATGTTTAGACCTATATATCTACCTCTTTGTGAAGCCGTTAGCGATGCTAACGATAGCCTAACCGTCTCCGGGTAGATGGATAGGCAATTAAAAGGTAACTAACTACAAAGTAGCCTATGCCTACCTGGCAGAATCATGACTATTCAAATCAATCCATCGACCATTTATTTTGAAAACCGCATCGCAAGTTTGCTACAGAAACACTTATAGCCAAACACAAATGTCCTTACTGACCATAACACCGCGCCACCAGAATTAAAGGAAAACTACACTTGTTTATCTTTTTTTTTTTTTTTAAGTGTGATTTTTGAGAGCGAAAACCTGAAAAAACTGGAGGAAATCGCAGTCCTGCTGACAACTTTCCTTCTTTTCTATGCTGTGGGATTGTTTTGGTATCAAGTATCATGTTTTAAATGAAGCCTTTTTGAAGAACACAAATCACTTTGAAATCTGCTATAAATACATTTATTTATGTTTTATTTTAAGTCCATTTTCAATGCTGTTACACTAAATCTATCCAAATCAATGTGAGAACACAAGGGCATGTTCATTTAAAAGCCTAGTCATTATCAGCCTAGTTCTGTATGGAATGCAGGCACATTATTACACAAAATAAATAAACCAAATTGGTGCGCCCAAATCATGTGCTGGTGCCACCAACCCGAAAAGTGGAAAACATCAGTGTAAAATCCTGCCTAACCTTGTTGATGAGATGGGGAAAGGACCGGCCCTTTCCTGTGCAGTACGGACAGGTCAGGAAGGACAGGTCAGTAAGAATGGGTCAGTAATGACAGGTCAGTATGGACAGGTCAGTATGGACAGGTCAGTATGGACAGGTCAGTAAGGGCAGTATGGACAGGTCAGTATGGACAGGTCAGTATGGACAGGTCAGTAAGGACAGGTCAGTAAGGACAGGTCAGTATGGACAGGTCAGTATGGACGGGTGAGTATGGACAGGTCAGTAAGGACAGGTCTGTATGGACAGGTCAGTAAGGGCAGTATGGACAGGTCAGTATGGAGAGGTCAGTAAGGACAGGTCAGTATGGACAGGTCAGTAAGGACAGGTCAGCAAGGACAGGTCAGTATGGACAGGTCAGTAAGAATGGGTCAGTAAGGACAGGTCAATATGGACAGGTCAGTAAGGACAGGTCAGTATGGACAGGTCAGTATGGACAGGTCAGTAAGGACAGGTCAGTATGGACAGGTCAGTAAGGACAGGTCAGTATGGACAGGTCAGTAAGGACAGGTCAGTAAGGACAGGTCAGTATGGACAGGTCAGTAAGGGCAGTATGGAAAGGTCAGTATGGATAGGTCAGTAAGGACAGGTCAGTAATAATGGGTCGGTATGGACAGGTCGGTAAGGACAGGTCAATATGGATAGGTCAGTAAGAACAGGTCAATATGGACAGGTCAGTAGACAGGTCAATATGGACAGGTCAGTAAGGACAGGTCAGTAAGGACAGGTCAGTATGGACAAGTCAGTATGGACAGGTCAGTAAGGACAGGTCAGTATGGAGAGGTCAGTATGGACAGGTCAGTAAGGACAGGTCAGTATGGACAGGTCAGTAAGGACAGGTCAGTATGGACAGGTCAGTAAGGACAGGTCAGTAAGGACAGGTCAGTATGGACAGGTCAGTAAGGACAGGTCAGTATGGACAGGTCAGTAAGAATGGGTCAGTAATGACAGGTCAGTATGGACAGGTCAGTATGGACAGGTCAGTAAGGGCAGTATGGACAGGTCAGTATGGACAGGTCAGTATGGACAGGTCAGTAAGGACAGGTCAGTAAGGACAGGTCAGTATGGACAGGTCAGTATGGACAGGTCAGTATGGACGGGTGAGTATGGACAGGTCAGTAAGGACAGGTCTATATGGACAGGTCAGTAAGGGCAGTATGGACAGGTCAGTATGGAGAGGTCAGTAAGGACAGGTCAGTATGGACAGGTCAGTAAGGACAGGTCAGCAAGGACAGGTCAATAAGGACAGGTCAGTATGGACAGGTCAGTAAGGACAGGTCAGTAAGGACAGGTCAGTATGGACAGGTCAGTAAGGACAGGTCAGTATGGAGAGGTCAGTATGGACAGGTCAGTATGGACAGGTCAGTAAGGACAGGTCAGTATGGACAGGTCAGTAAGGACAGGTCAGTATGGACAGGTCAGTATGGACAGGTCAGTATGGACAGGTCAGTAAGAATGGGTCAGTAAGGACAGGTCAGTATGGACAGGTCAGTAAGGACAGGTCAGTATGGACAGGTCAGTAAGAATGGGTCAGTAATGACAGGTCAGTATGGACAGGTCAGTATGGACAGGTCAGTATGGACAGGTCAGTAAGGGCAGTATGGACAGGTCAGTATGGACAGGTCAGTATGTACAGGTCAGTAAGGACAGGTCAGTAAGGACAGGTCAGTATGGACAGGTCAGTATGGACGGGTGAGTATGGACAGGTCAGTAAGGACAGGTCTATATGGACAGGTCAGTAAGGGCAGTATGGACAGGTCAGTATGGAGAGGTCAGTAAGGACAGGTCAGTATGGACAGGTCAGTAAGGACAGGTCAGCAAGGACAGGTCAGTATGGACAGGTCAGTAAGAATGGGTCAGTAAGGACAGGTCAATATGGACAGGTCAGTAAGGACAGGTCAGTATGGACAGGTCAGTATGGACAGGTCAGTAAGGACAGGTCAGTATGGACAAGTCAGTAAGGACAGGTCAGTAAGGACAGGTCAGTATGGACAGGTCAGTAAGGGCAGTATGGAAAGGTCAGTATGGATAGGTCAGTAAGGACAGGTCAGTAATAATGGGTCGGTATGGACAGGTCGGTAAGGACAGGTCAATATGGATAGGTCAGTAAGAACAGGTCAATATGGACAGGTCAGTAGACAGGTCAATATGGACAGGTCAGTAAGGACAGGTCAGTAAGGACAGGTCAGTATGGACAAGTCAGTATGAACAGGTCAGTAAGGACAGGTCAGTATGGACAGGTCAGTAAGGACAGGTCAGTATGGACAGGTCAGTAAGGACAGGTCAGTATGGACAGGTCAGTAAGGACAGGTCAGTAAGGACAGTTCAGTATGGACAGGTCAGTAAGGACAGGTCAGTATGGACAGGTCAGTAAGGACAGGTCAGTAAGGACAGGTCAATAAGGACAGGTCAGTATGGACAGGTCAGTAAGGACAGGTCAGTAAGGACAGGTCAGTATGGACAGGTCAGTAAGGACAGGTCAGTATGGAGAGGTCAGTATGGACAGGTCAGTATGGACAGGTCAGTAAGGACAGGTCAGTATGGACAGGTCAGTATGGACAGGTCAGTAAGGACAGGTCAGTATGGACAGGTCAGTATGGACAGGTCAGTATGGACAGGTCAGTAAGGACATGTCAGTATGGACAGGTCAGTAAGGACAGGTCAGTATGGACAGGTCAGTAAGGACAGGTCAGTATGGACAGGTCAGTATGGACAGGTCAGTATGGACAGGTCAGTAAGGACAGGTCAGTAAGGACAGGTCAGTAAGGACAGTGCCATTTGGGATACATCCACACTGTGGATCTGCTCTTCAACCAGGACAATGTGCAATTCTTCAATGGAATTTGAGAGCCTCTCCCTGTCTCTGATTTGACGTGCATTGTGAATGTGAGCCTCTCCCTGTCTCTTGATTTGACGTGCATTGTGAATGTGTACAATAAACAAAGTTGACCAGGCAATAGGGAAAGGGGGATACCTAGTCAGTTGTCCAACTGAATGTATTCAACTGACATATGTGTTCCGCATTTAACCCAACTCTCTGAATCAGAGAGGTGCAGGGGGATGCCTTAATCGACATTCACCTCTTCGGCACCCGGGGAACAGTGGGTTAACTGCCTTGCTCAGGGGCAAAACAACAGATTTTTACTTTGTCAGTTCGGGAATAAGATCAACGCTCTAACCACTAGGCTACCTGCCGTCACACCCCAAATACCCTAATGTAACAGTATAACTTTAGACCGTCCCCTCGCCCATTCCCGGGCGCGAACCAGGGACCCTCTGAACACATCAACAACAATCACCCACGAAGCATCGTTACCCATCGCTCCACAAAAGCCGAGGCCCTTGCAGAACAAGGGGGAACCACTACTTCAAGGTCTCAGAGCAAGTGACGTCACCGATTGAAACGCTATTTAGCGCGCACCACCGCTAACTAAGCTAGCCGTTTCACATCCGTTACACTAACAACATCATATTACTTATGAGGAAGTTGTAGAGCTCACATGGTAATAAACTAGACTAGGGCCCTGTGTTTTGGTTAATCATGTCACGTGACCTGAATTATAACTTTAATTTAAAGCTTTTTCATCAAAATGTCCCCTTTTATTTTTATGTCAGGTGGTCCAGCACCATCCTCAGACAATCGCTTTTCATTTTTGGTCAAATTTTAATTTCTGGTTTAAAATGAAAAAATAAAGGTTAAAATTCAGGTCATGTGAAATGATTAATCAAAACATGGAGGACAATGCTCCTCGGGGAAATTCTTTGTGGTAATTGTTTACGTTTACAAACCAGTTAGCTTGCAATCACAAATCTCTTTAGCCAATAGGCTATTTTCTAACATACGGCTGTTGTTTCTTACATTATGATAATGTATAGGAAACAACATCAATACATAAGGAAATAGCATAGTCTATTGGTTAAAGAGATGTTTTTTTTTGAAGTATGAAATGCTTCTTTCTTCCTCACAGCACAGGCTATTTGACCTCTGGTCGAATCTGTCCATCTCAAGGAATTCTATTGGAATCACATGGTCCGTGACATGAATCAATAGCTAGTGGGTAAAGGCCAGCTGTAATTTAAGCTGTGACATTGAGAAGTCTTTAACCAAGAACCAAGGGCTGAATGAATGGCAAGGGGTCCTCTATCTACAAACACTGATGTCTCCTGCCCCCTAGTGGCAGGAAGTCGATCATAAACGATTTCTCCAAGTCTCAACAGAACAGAATGAGTTCAAATACAACAGGAAAACATAAAGTCTTTCATGATGTTTATGATATTTATGCTGCTGTCTGCATAAATGAGAGAACTAGTGATGAGAGAGATACTTTGTGTTTGTCTGTGATCTTTCTGAGAGATTTGCTTACAGATGCAGGAACTTAATTTGAGCCAGTTTGCTACAGCATGAAAATAACCTTGCAGCAACAGGAAATGTGAATTATTGTCTGGATTATAATTAAAGGATTTTTTTTTTTGTAGTGATTAATACATTTTTTGTTAAGACAATTCAAGATGGACATTTTAAAGTGGAAATTGGACAATGTAGAAGCTTTTTTTTTATAACCTTGAATACACCACAATATTTAATTCCCTGCTGTGCAGTAAAATTCTCAGTAAGAAAAGAGTGATCAAATTAAGATCCTACATCTGTATGTTTATTTATTGTAAAAACAACTCTGTTTTCAACGCTCCTTTGTCTCCTGTTTCGTCCAGAAAATGCAGTCAGACCAACAATTTGGAATCCTATTGAAAGCAATGTCCACATGTTTCAAGGCTGATCAAATAGACATTCAGACAAATAACCAACATCACCTCCATGTTAAAAGTAGAGAGAGCTGAGGGGGAGCGGTGGTGTGGGTTTATACACGTTAGAAAACACACTCATTATTATTAGCATCATTATCACCATTATCATCATGAGGGTGAGGATGATCTATTATTCACAGCTTGTAGGTTGCTTATACACACACACACACACACACACACACGCACGCACGCACGCACGCACGCACACACACACAAACATGCACACACACACACACACTCACACACACACACACACACACACACACACACACACACACACACACACACACACACACACACACACACACACACATAAGCACACGCGCGCGGACACACACACACACCAACACGCACACACACACACACATATTTGCTGTGGTAGATAAGAGTCACTTCAGCAGCCTGTGCACATGGCCACTAAGATGACCAATGAAACGACAGACTCAAGCTCACACCCTCTTCCTACCCTCTTTTCCCAAGAAGAGCACATGATGTGTTTGATTTACCTCCAGTAGCCTCCGTCCGGTCACTTCAGTTTATAATACGGGAGGATATGAATTAATGTCTCATCTGACAGTTAACGAGAGACATTAGTTTTGTTACATGATGTCATCCATCTAATGACATCTATCTTTCCAGGAATCTATCTATGATCCCATGCATAGTGAATCAGCCGTTTGTGTCTGATATCAGTTTACAATACAACTATTCAGAGAGGGTTTCCATGGCTGACAGAAGGTATGAATATATTTCATAATGTTCAGATAAATCAGGTGATAAATTAGGTGAAAAGGAGACTGGAGAAGCCACTTTAAACAAACAACTCTGATGTTGCAACATCTCAATGTTCTGCACGTCATGCTATTGGAAACTCTTACCCAATCATTTACCTTTAAGTTATTATTGCCAGAATTAAAGATCACTAGTTTTGTACTTTGTTAATATTGTAAATATTATTTAAAATGTAGCATCAAACTTGTATTGATATTGTCTACATTTGATATGTATTGTCAGCACAGCATGATACAGCAGGACGACATCTGTAGGCTTATATTGACAGCGTTTTGTTCTGGTTGTATCTTTACAAAAGAAACTGCAAAGTTAGCACTTCTCTGTCCTGAAACAACAGATCCTAGGTCAGAGTGGGACGTGTGGGTTACACGGACTCGTAAACACATCCGTTCAAAATGTATTTCCCGGCACTGACACTGTAACAAGTAATATATACAAGATTATATTCAGGACTTGATATCTATTTTGTGCATTAAACATGACCAACACCTGTTTTAAATGGGTTATAGTGTAACGCAGACCGTTGTGAACACACCCTCTAACGTTGGTCCATGAATAAATCAAAAGTCTGTGCAGCACATGTTCAGTAGATCAGAAGACACCAGATTTAGGTTTTGTCTCAGGTTGGAGCAGCCTCAGGTTGGATCAGGACAAGATTCAGCCCCGTGAACAGCTTTCACAAGCGCTGCAGAGGCTGCTGTGCAGGGGAGGTGGACCCTTCTTTGAATGTGTCGGGTTACAAGTGCCTTTCCCAGCAGCTCCAGGAAAACCCTCCTCTTGTTCTGCTTATCAGGCATCCAGGTAGGGTTGATCATGTTCCATATCATGAAGGCATCGTATGAGGACACATCAATGATGTTATGGAAGATGACCAGGGGCCAGCGCGGGGGGGGGGGGGGGGTCATCCTCCTGCAGCTGTAAGTTCCAATCACCTTGTCCAGGTTGTCCACGCCTCCTTTGTTGTGGTTGTAGTCCAAGATGATGACTGGCTTCCTGTCCTCACGATCACTGATCTCAGCCGTTTTGTGCAGTGTGCTCAGGAGGACCACATTATTGTTCCTCGTTGGGAGGTAAGAAACTAGAGTGGTGGTGGGGGTGTTGGCAAACTTTGATGAGAAGGCCTCTCTCTCCTTGTTGTGAGGAGTGCAGGGGGGAGCTCAGGCTTGTTCTTTCTAACTGTGCCAACCATGGTGATCTTCCTCTTCAGGAGCTGCTGGCTGAGTTCATAAGAGGTGAAGAAATTGTTCACACGTGACATTGTGTCCCCTCAGTCCATCTGTCACAACAAGCACAATCTGCATCCCCTGGTTCTTCTCCGGGCCTCCACTGGTCGGCTTCCCTGTGTAGACATGCATCTTCCAAGCGTAGCTGGATTGTGTGTAACAGGCCACCCATATCTTAATGCCATACTTTGCTGGCTTGCTGGGCATATACTGCCGGAAAGGACAGCGACCTTTTGACAAAAGAGATTACTATCAGTAATTAGTATCAGGGTCACAGAAAACGATCACATAAATCAATGATATTACAGCAATACATAATACAATTAACAGTGAAAATCACTTACATTACATATGAAAATAAAAATGTACCTCTGAATGGAACCAGTTGCTCCTCCACTGTTACTTCAGGCCCGGGGTTGTAGAGGTATGACAGACGCTCCACCCACTTCTCCCAAACCTCTCTTATGGCTCCACCCACTTCTCCCAGACCTCTCTTATGGCTCCACCCACTTCTCCCAGACCTCTCTTATGGCTCCACCCACTTCTCCCAGACCTCTCTTATGGCTGCCAGTTTGTCTCTCACACGTCTTGCAGGTCTTGACTCAAGGCTATCAAATCGTAGCATTCTTGAGAAAGTGTGAATGACTTTCAGTGGCATCGTGGCACGGAAAATCGCCCTTCCATTCTCTGCATCCCAGAGAGCCATGTAGCCTCGTCTCGGGACCTATACACAGCTGCTAGGATTAGCAGCCCTATGTAGGCACGCAGGTCAATCTCATCCATCCTTTTCCAGTTGTCTCCATATTTACGAAAACCCTCCAAATTTGTCATCTCCAGAATGATTTTTTCGATGGCTGGTGTGATGAACATGTAGAATGTTGAGGCGATGTCCTGGGCAACTGCATGTCGTGTGGTCCCTGGGGTCGTCCTTATGGCATGTTGTGCTGCCATCTTGCCCTGGCTGTCATATGGTGACGAGGACCATGTTATTTTGCTGACAAAAATGTCTCTCTTTCAGCTTAGGGGATTTCTTCTTCATCAGAAGATGATGCATCGTGCTCTGGGTTGTATTCTTCCCCATCTTCTTCTTCATCTGAAGATGATGCATCGTGCTCTGGGTTGTATTCTTCCCCATCTTCTTCTTCATCTGAAGATGATGCATCGTGCTCTGGGTTGTATTCTTCTCCGTCTTCTTCTTCAGATTCCTCCTCCTCTTCTAAATCATTGTTCTCTTGTTCCTCCTGGACATTTGATAAAATCAGATCTACGACCTGTTGGGCACTGAAACGTGCACTCATGGCTTCAGCAAAGAGAGAACTGGGGGGGACTGTCATCTGCAGCACCTTTATAGCCTCTGACTGCATTTCCCCATCAGTAGACAATGCTTTCAAGAAATATTTATTTTGTCTGAAATGTTGTTTATTTAGTCTGTGAACTTGAGTCGTGTGTGTGTGTGTGTATTTGTCTGAATTCAATCAGTAGCACACAGAATCTCAATTTGTCATTGTGTGTGTGTGTGTGTGTGTGTGTGTGTGTGTGTGTGTGTGTGTGTGTGTGTGTGTGTGTGTGTGTGTGTGTGTGTCTTTCAAAAATGACCCTAAGACAATCTTTGTACCCTGGTGGTGAGCAGCTTTCATGGAAATATGAACAAAGGTGATGTTTCACTTGTTCTAATGTTGGGGGCCACTCTGGGAAAAGTCATCATTGGGGGGGTTTTCTCTGCTGATGGGTCATTTTGTACATAAAGGTCAGGCGGCAGGGTAGCCTAGTGGTTAGAGCGTTCGACTAGTAACCGGAAGGTTGCAAGTTCAATCCCCCGAGCTGACAAGGTACAAATCTGTCGTTCTGTTCCTAGGCCGTCACTGAAAATTATAATTTGTTCTTAACTGACTTGCCTGATAAAATAAAGGTTAAATAAAAAGACAAGGGTTAACTGATATGCCTAGTAAAATAAAAACACAGAAAATAAATGTGACCATTCTTTACACACGTTTCCTGAATTATGATATTTAGGCCTGTAGAGCATTAGAGAAGTCATCAAAATATATTGTTTCAGTTCAACCCAGAGGATTCAACAACAAAAAATGGACACTAAAATATTGGCCTTTATTTTAAAGCTTTTGATTGATTTCAAATGGAATGATGAATATAATGAATATGTTAATGTTGCTTTGCTTTGCTTTTTTCGCAAAAAAATTTAAGTAAACAAATGTGGAATAAGTCAAGAATACTTTCTCACTAAATTTAAAATCTAATTAAAGTGTAGGTTTTCATAGTACTGCTTTTTGAATGAGTTGTGAGGTTCACAGGTGCAAGCAAACAGACAATCTGTCGCTACCACTCCTGGCACCATTCTCCATCCCACAGTGCAATGGTGTCTTATCTTTGAGTGCTATCTGTGTGTTTTCTAGGCAATACCTCTAGGGTGTGTCTAAACCCATGTTATATCCTCTTTCACAATATATATATATGCTTAGATTGGTATATAGCCTATTAAATATGAAAACATTTTTTGGGTCTTTTTTTTTTTTGGTCATAAGTTATGTTGCACAACGTTTATGGAGTGTATTTGTTTTGCCCAAATAAGTGGATAAAGTTAATGTTTTGTGATATGATAAAGCCTAGACCCCATTTCCATTATGCTTTTGTACTAAAATTCTGGCTTTATGCATCAATCTCCCTCCATGTGGATAATTATGTAAGTGGCCAATTAAGTTTATATTTTGTTTGCATCGCAATTCCTCTTGGTTTACAGTATTTATTATATTATTTCATTTCCAACCGCAAAAACATTTTAGCACGGCTTGAACTGCTTCCTGGCAAGTATGCGTGGCCCTGTGCCCCGGTTCAGAGTAGTTGGTACATTCCGACTTTTCAGGTGGTCCTAAACAAATTGTCCACACAGACGGGGCACCGGGCCATCAAAACAAATTGTCCCATTGTCTTCAGACGGCAAGTGTCACACATAAATCCTAGATGCTGATTGGTTTAGAGACGCCCAATCCCTGTCTTTATGTTTATTTACAGACCCTCCAAACCTATCTGGAAGTTTACATAGATGCTAGGAAAGTCCATTTTTGTTACTTTGCTTCTCAAATATCCTACCCCGCGTGTCTGTATCGACGTTGAATTCCAGACACTTAAGATTTCTGTTCACCGGTGACTAGTGACAGAAGGAAAGGAATTAAGATCAATCAAAAATGAATTGTTTTCATTTAGATGACTTCCTTGCAGGGTGGATTGGAGGTGAGTGTCCGTTATTTTTTAAAACTTGTTAATTAGCTGTAGAATTAGATGTTTTATGTGAGGATGAGTTTTGGGATTAGAGCGGTGTTGGACTATTGCATATCGATTTTGTTTATCATCATTTGTTTTATTTTAATACATCTGCTATGTAGGCCGATGTCTAATCTATGTTCGATTAGAAAAAAGTAGATATATGAATAATTGGAACATGCGCAGATTTTCCAAATCGAATTGCCCCACGCGCTGGACATTTTGATCATTTTGATCAAACACTCAACATTTAACATCCAATCAAAATGTAGTTAATAATTAAATAACCAGTTGTACGTGTTTGGCTATTTATTTTGAGTGTTCTCCTTTTCTATATTCTACTTCTGCAAGGCGCGCTACCATGAAACGGACCGTAGGGGCATAGTAGTTGCACATTGCATAATGATACTGTGGAATGCTGCAACGGGTTTCACTCTTCATCGCCTGTTATTCGCCTATAGGCAGCCTGCTGTAGTTATGAACATTATCGGCCTAAGTTTTGTTTTTGCAAATGTTGAGTCAGAATGACCCCTAAGCAGTGGTAGTGTTTTGCTGTCTGGCCGGGATATGATTCTTTCTGTTCTCTCTTGTGTTTGCCCTGAAATCTGTGGTACTGTAGTTCTATTGTCTGAGGAGGGTTGGATGTTCTAGGCAGGGTGCCACTGAAACAACATTATATATTAACTCTCCCCCTCTCTCTTTCACTCTCTCTCTCTCTGTCTTTCACACTCTCTATCCATCCATCCCTCCTTACGCCTCCTAAACGTGGTTTCCATCTGTTTTTCCAATAGGAGCTTCCAGTGTTATTGTTGGTCATCCGCTGGACACAGTCAAGGTACATACAAGGACACACGGTTCAACACATAAAGGACTGGTTTCCCAGACACTGATCAAGCCCAGTCCTGAACTTAAATCCACTTTCAATGGAGATTCTCTGTTTATCTTGAGTTCTAGGACTAGGCTTAATTGGTTTTCCAGGAAACGGTCCGATCTGGTTTAAATCAGTGATTGACATTAAGGTCTGAAAGACAATTGTCTCTTTCATTTAAACAATGGAGGGGAGCCAGACAGATCAATGCTTGCAGTTTGGTTGTTGTCAGTAAAGACATGTTTTTTAAATAAACAGCCCAATGGGGGCAACCTCAGAGCAGGCTCAACTTGCCCAACTGTTCAGTTCACTTGCTCTAGGCAATAGATCAACCCTTAATGTCAAACCTTGTGTTTTTTTACCAAACATGTAATAATAGTTGATCTACTCATACCCAGTTACCATTTAGTAGGCTATAGGCCTGCAGTAACATTAACATGAGTGACCACACATCACCTAGCCTACCTGTTGTAGATTGTGTAGGCCGTTGTTTTATGTAGGAGGAATGTTGAGGTTCTTATCGTATCCCATTCTATGATTCTACCCAACAGACCCGTTTACAAGCTGGGAAAGGATACAAGAACACCCTTCACTGTGTCCTCCAAATCTACAGAAAGGAAACTGTAAGTGATATGTTAATGCTCTTGTCGTCTAAATGTAAATATATATATACCATTTAGCAGACACTTTTACCCAAAGCGACTTAGTCACTCGTGGGGAGACCTTTTGTATTGTCCCACAGTAATCCATAGGAGGCCATGGGATAATATTTGGCATGATAATCCATAGGAGGCCATGGGATAATATTTGGCATGATAATCCATAGGAGGCCATGGGATAATATTTGGCATGATAATCCATAGGAGGCCATTTGATAATATTTGGCATGATAATCCATAGGAGGCCATGGGATAATATTTGGCATGATAATCCATAGGAGGCCATGGGATAATATTTGGCATGATAATCCATAGGAGGCCATGGGATAATATTTGGCATGATAATCCATAGGAGGCCATGGGATAATATTTGGCATGATAATCCATAGGAGGCCATGGGATAATATTTGGCATGATAATCCATAGGAGGCCATGGGATAATATTTGGCATGATAATCCATAGGAGGCCATGGGATAATATTTGGCATGATAATCCATAGGAGGCCATGGGATAATATTTGGCATGATAATCCATAGGAGGCCATGGGATAATATTTGGCATGATAATCCATAGGAGGCCATGGGATAATATTTGGCATGATAATCCATAGGAGGCCATGGGATAATATTTGGCATGGTAATCCATAGGAGGCCATTTGATAATATTTGGCATGATAATCCATAGGAGGCCATTTGATAATATTTGGCATGATAATCCATAGGAGGCCATTTGATAATATTTGGCATGATAATCCATAGGAGGCCATTTGATAATATTTGGCATGATAATCCATAGGAGGCCATGGGATAATATTTGGCATGATAATCCATAGGAGGCCATGGGATAATATTTGGCATGATAATCCATAGGAGGCCATGGGATAATATTTGGCATGATAATCCATAGGAGGCCATGGGATAATATTTGGCATGATAATCCATAGGAGGCCTTGGGATAATATTTGGCATGATAATCCATAGGAGGCCATGGGATAATATTTGGCATGATAATCCATAGGAGGCCATTTGATAATATTTGGCATGATAATCCATAGGAGGCCATTTGATAATATTTGGCATTAAAATCCATACGAGGCCATGGGATAATATTTGGCATGATAATCCATAGGAGGCCATGGGATAATATTTGGCATGATAATCCATAGGAGGCCATGGGATAATATGTGGCATGATAATCCATAGGAGGCCATGGGATAATATTTGGCATGATAATCCATAGGAGGCCATGGGATAATATTTGGCATGATAATCCATAGGAGGCCATGGGATAATATTTGGCATGATAATCCATAGGAGGCCATGGGATAATATTTGGCATGATAATCCATAGGAGGCCATGGGATAATATTTGGCATGATAATCCATAGGAGGCCATGGGATAATATTTGGCATGATAATCCATAGGAGGCCATGGGATAATATTTGGCATGATAATCCATAGGAGGCCATGGGATAATATTTGGCATGATAATCCATAGGAGGCCATTTGATAATATTTGGCATGATAATCCATAGGAGGCCATTTGATAATATTTGGCATTAAAATCCATACGAGGCCATGGGATAATATTTGGCATGATAATCCATAGGAGGCCATGGGATAATATTTGGCATGATAATCCATAGGAGGCCATGGGATAATATTTGGCATGATAATCCATAGGAGGCCATGGGATAATATTTGGCATGATAATCCATAGGAGGCCATGGGATAATATTTGGCATGATAATCCATAGGAGGCCATGGGATAATATTTGGCATGATAATCCATAGGAGGCCATGGGATAATATTTGGCATGATAATCCATAGGAGGCCATCGGATAATATTTGGCATGATAATCCATAGGAGGCCATTTGATAATATTTGGCATGATAATCCATAGGAGGCCATGGGATAATATTTGGTATGATAATCCATAGGAGGCCATGGGATAATATTTGGCATGATAATCCATAGGAGGCCATTTGATAATATTTGGCATGATAATCCATAGGAGGCCATTTGATAATATTTGGCATTAAAATCCATACGAGGCCATGGGATAATATTTGGCATGATAATCCATAGGAGGCCATGGGATAATATTTGGCATGATAATCCATAGGAGGCCATGGGATAATATTTGGCATGATAATCCATAGGAGGCCATGGGATAATATTTGGCATGATAATCCATAGGAGGCCATGGGATAATATTTGGCATGATAATCCATAGGAGGCCATGGGATAATATTTGGCATGATAATCCATAGGAGGCCATGGGATAATATTTGGCATGATAATCCATAGGAGGCCATGGGATAATATTTGGCATGATAATCCATAGGAGGCCATGGGATAATATTTGGCATGATAATCCATAGGAGGCCATGGGATAATATTTGGCATGATAATCCATAGGAGGCCATGGGATAATATTTGGCATGATAATCCATAGGAGGCCATGGGATAATATTTGGCATGATAATCCATAGGAGGCCATGGGATAATATTTGGCATGATAATCCATAGGAGGCCATGGGATAATATTTGGCATGATAATCCATAGGAGGCCATGGGATAATATTTGGCATGATAATCCATAGGAGGCCATGGGATAATATGTGGCATGATAATCCATAGGAGGCCATGGGATAATATTTGGCATGATAATCCATAGGAGGCCATGGGATAATATTTGGCATGATAATCCATAGGAGGCCATGGGATAATATTTGGCATGATAATCCATAGGAGGCCATGGGATAATATTTGGCATGATAATCCATAGGAGGCCATGGGATAATATTTGGCATGATAATCCATAGGAGGCCATGGGATAATATTTGGCATGATAATCCATAGGAGGCCATGGGATAATATTTGGCATGATAATCCATAGGAGGCCATGGGATAATATTTGGCATGATAATCCATAGGAGGCCATTTGATAATATTTGGCATGATAATCCATAGGAGGCCATTTGATAATATTTGGCATGATAATCCATAGGAGGCC
Source organism: Oncorhynchus mykiss (assembly GCF_013265735.2). Lineage (NCBI taxonomy): Eukaryota > Metazoa > Chordata > Actinopteri > Salmoniformes > Salmonidae > Oncorhynchus > Oncorhynchus mykiss. The sequence goes on from NC_048578.1 coordinate 35,465,757, forward strand.
ATTTGATAATATTTGGCATTAAAATCCATACGAGGCCATGGGATAATATTTGGCATGATAATCCATAGGAGGCCATGGGATAATATTTGGCATGATAATCCATAGGAGGCCATGGGATAATATTTGGCATGATAATCCATAGGAGGCCATGGGATAATATTTGGCATGATAATCCATAGGAGGCCATGGGATAATATTTGGCATGATAATCCATAGGAGGCCATGGGATAATATTTGGCATGATAATCCATAGGAGGCCATGGGATAATATTTGGCATGATAATCCATAGGAGGCCATGGGATAATATTTGGCATGATAATCCATAGGAGGCCATGGGATAATATTTGGCATGATAATCCATAGGAGGCCATGGGATAATATTTGGCATGATAATCCATAGGAGGCCATGGGATAATATTTGGCATGATAATCCATAGGAGGCCATGGGATAATATTTGGCATGATAATCCATAGGAGGCCATGGGATAATATTTGGCATGATAATCCATAGGAGGCCATGGGATAATATTTGGCATGATAATCCATAGGAGGCCATGGGATAATATTTGGCATGATAATCCATAGGAGGCCATGGGATAATATGTGGCATGATAATCCATAGGAGGCCATGGGATAATATTTGGCATGATAATCCATAGGAGGCCATGGGATAATATTTGGCATGATAATCCATAGGAGGCCATGGGATAATATTTGGCATGATAATCCATAGGAGGCCATGGGATAATATTTGGCATGATAATCCATAGGAGGCCATGGGATAATATTTGGCATGATAATCCATAGGAGGCCATGGGATAATATTTGGCATGATAATCCATAGGAGGCCATGGGATAATATTTGGCATGATAATCCATAGGAGGCCATGGGATAATATTTGGCATGATAATCCATAGGAGGCCATTTGATAATATTTGGCATGATAATCCATAGGAGGCCATTTGATAATATTTGGCATGATAATCCATAGGAGGCCATTTGATAATATTTGGCATTAAAATCCATACGAGGCCATGGGATAATATTTGGCATGATAATCCATAGGAGGCCATGGGATAATATTTGGCATGATAATCCATAGGAGGCCATGGGATAATATTTGGCATGATAATCCATAGGAGGCCATGGGATAATATTTGGCATGATAATCCATAGGAGGCCATGGGATAATATTTGGCATGATAATCCATAGGAGGCCATGGGATAATATTTGGCATGATAATCCATAGGAGGCCATGGGATAATATTTGGCATGATAATCCATAGGAGGCCATGGGATAATATTTGGCATGATAATCCATAGGAGGCCATTTGATAATATTTGGCATGATAATCCATAGGAGGCCATGGGATAATATTTGGTATGATAATCCATAGGAGGCCATTTGATAATATTTGGCATGATAATCCATAGGAGGCCATTTGATAATATTTGGCATTAAAATCCATACGAGGCCATGGGATAATATTTGGCATGATAATCCATAGGAGGCCATGGGATAATATTTGGCATGATAATCCATAGGAGGCCATGGGATAATATTTGGCATGATAATCCATAGGAGGCCATGGGATAATATTTGGCATGATAATCCATAGGAGGCCATGGGATAATATTTGGCATGATAATCCATAGGAGGCCATGGGATAATATTTGGCATGATAATCCATAGGAGGCCATGGGATAATATTTGGCATGATAATCCATAGGAGGCCATGGGATAATATTTGGCATGATAATCCATAGGAGGCCATTTGATAATATTTGGCATGATAATCCATAGGAGGCCATGGGATAATATTTGGTATGATAATCCATAGGAGGCCATGGGATAATATTTGGCATGATAATCCATAGGAGGCCATTTGATAATATTTGGCATGATAATCCATAGGAGGCCATTTGATAATATTTGGCATTAAAATCCATACGAGGCCATGGGATAATATTTGGCATGATAATCCATAGGAGGCCATGGGATAATATTTGGCATGATAATCCATAGGAGGCCATGGGATAATATTTGGCATGATAATCCATAGGAGGCCATGGGATAATATTTGGCATGATAATCCATAGGAGGCCATGGGATAATATTTGGCATGATAATCCATAGGAGGCCATGGGATAATATTTGGCATGATAATCCATAGGAGGCCATGGGATAATATTTGGCATGATAATCCATAGGAGGCCATGGGATAATATTTGGCATGATAATCCATAGGAGGCCATGGGATAATATTTGGCATGATAATCCATAGGAGGCCATGGGATAATATTTGGCATGATAATCCATAGGAGGCCATGGGATAATATTTGGCATGATAATCCATAGGAGGCCATGGGATAATATTTGGCATGATAATCCATAGGAGGCCATGGGATAATATTTGGCATGATAATCCATAGGAGGCCATGGGATAATATTTGGCATGATAATCCATAGGAGGCCATGGGATAATATTTGGCATGATAATCCATAGGAGGCCATGGGATAATATTTGGCATGATAATCCATAGGAGGCCATGGGATAATATTTGGCATGATAATCCATAGGAGGCCATTTTGATAATATTTGGCATGATAATCCATAGGAGGCCATGGGATAATATTTGGCATGATAATCCATAGGAGGCCATTTTGATAATATTTGGCATGATAATCCATAGGAGGCCATTTTGATAATATTTGGCATGATAATCCATTTGTCGTCGTGCTGTTGGTACCGTTTCCCTTTAGAACTGCGGAGGCCTTGGACATAAAGTGTCAACCTCGACGACTACTCAAAAAAGTTAATTAGAACATCCTAAATTCATTTTCACAAACTCTTATCTGTAGATTATACCGTAGGCCTCGCTGTACCAGTTCTGGAAATATTTGTTTTACTTTTGAGGCAACTGTGCTTTTGTTTTAACAAATATCATTGAGCCTTGCTGTGAATACTCCCTATGTAGCCTCTCTCTGGCAGGGAGGTGGGGGGGAAAAACCTTCCAGTTGCCAAATTGTATACTGGGAAGCGGGCCTTCTACAGATCACACTGTTGCATAAAACGTCTCATTTGTATTTTTCTTCATCCTAGGTGGCTGGCTTCTTCAAGGGTCTCTCCTTCCCGCTGGCCAGCATCACCGTGTATAACTCAGTGGTGTTTGGGTTCTTCAACAACACACAGAGGGTTATTAGCAAGTTCCGCCATGGTGACGAGAGGCAGCCGTGTGGCATGCTGGACATGACCCTGGCCAGCATGTTGACAGGGCTGATGTCAGTGGGACTCGGAGCGCCGGTCGACCTGGTTAAGATCAGACTACAGATGCAGACTCTGCCCTGTCTAGCAGGTAAAGTCAAAGACCAATACAACATTCTAGACCATTCTAGAAGGTAAATATTTTAGCAGGTATTTCCTTTAGTATAAATCAAATGTATTTATAAAGCCCTTCTTACATCAGCTGATATCTCAAAGTGCTGTACAGAAACCCAGCCTAAAACCCCAAACAGCAAGCAATGCAGGTGTAGAAGCACGGTGGCTAGGAAAAACTCCCTAGAAAGTCCAGACCCTAGGAAGAAACCTAGAGAGTATTATAACTATCCTTTCAGACCTTTCTAGAAGGTACAGTGCCAATAGTAGTCATGGGTTTAGAAAGCTCATTTTAGTGGGACTTTACCCAGAGGTCTAGAATAGTTGACAGTTCAAGGAACCATACCAAAACGTATAATTTGCCTATTCAGGTTCAGAGCCCCATCAGTCTTTCAACTGCCATTCATATGTCACAACAGCAACTCGGACGAGCTAGCATGAGATGATAAATCCCGTGGATTGTAACCAGCTCACTTAAAGGTTGATAAACTAAAAAGGTGTCGTAATCACATGTCAATGTCCTACGTCAGTCACCAGTCACTGTTTTTGAAAACGGAAATTGCTGCACCGTTTTTATATGACGACGCGCCACACGTCCTTGAGTGGCGCCCCATGTGTATTTTATGATGCCCTATACTGTATAAAGATACGTGTTAAATCTTCACCATCACCTGTTGTTCTGGTATACAGTTAAAGCCTCCTTCCGTATAAGATTGAACCTTAATCCAAACTATCCTCTTTCTGCATGAGCGGTCAATAAAGTCAAGTACAGCCTGATCTTTATTGTTTGTTTATTGTTTGTATTTTAGAGAACCTGTCCCTCGCCGGGACGACCGGAAACGGGAACGGTAACATCGCCGTGCGCTCCGTGACTCTCCAGGGCCAGCCGACCTACAGAGGGCCCATCCACTGCATCAGCTCCATACTGCGGACTGAGGGGATCCGGGGGCTTTACAGAGGAGCCGGGGCCATGGTCCTGAGAGACGTCCCTGGGTACACGTTGTACTTCATCCCCTACGCGTTGTTCCGTCGCTGGCTATCCTCTGAAGGGAGGTCATCACCTCATCCCTGTTCTATATGGGTGTCTGGAGGACTGGCAGGTAACTGGAAGGTGTTTACGGATGAATGGTAATGTTACTGTTGCTAGTTGTGCTTGGTTGAAGCAAATAGAAATTAGCCTTTAGGTCAGATAAAGGAGCGTTCTGTTGAAACCGTGGCCTTGTTTTGTTTTCCACTAGGCCAGAGAATATTGATGGAGGGTTATTGGGCCCATACGTACATCGAAATCACAATCCTGACTTTGCTAGCAGGGCCGTAACCAGGGATTGAGTTTTAGTGAGGTCCGGATGGGGGAGACGCACCCACCCACCTTTCCCTCCTTTCAAGATATTTTTTTGAAAGTTGAAGCTTATTTACTGCATTTCTGTACAATTTAAAACACTTTTTAAAATGCTATTTGGAGAACAGCAACAACAAGCCAAAATGACCCCAGCCATTATCACCTTGTTGCAATAGCTTCATTCACCTCAGTCCATCTACAAGCATGTAGCCTATTAGCTGTACAATTGTAATGTTATACCCCCGAAACGGGGCGGAAATATGAGAAATGATTCACACTGACACGTAGCATCAGTCAGTCAGTTGTAATGATGAATTGCGAAAAATCACTCTTTACATAAATACAGTTTCTCTTTTTTTCAAAATACATAGCATTCACATTTGTATTCCTAGGCATTACTAATCAAGCTCCGCACAACCAGATATCAATGAAGCACACAGATGATTGTATTATCACATTCGCATTAATTATTAGAAAATGACTTCCAATTTTGTATAATCAGTGGTAAATAGTGTTAAAAGGTGGGTGATGGGTAAACTATAAACTTCAGTAGAAGGAACAACCACCGGTAGAAAGGAAAATGTAGGACATTTTTAAAACTGTATTGTTTGCATGTTGATAGCATTTTAATGTCGGCCTATAGGGAAGATGGGCCATGTGAAAATATTGAAACATATCAAATATTTTTAAAGTTCCTAACTTGTTTGATATCATTAGTACAGATTTTATCAAGGGACCCCACATGGGGCAACCACTGGACTAACCTCTCTCTGCATGCTTCCTCTGTCTTTCTTCTCTGCTTCCTCCTGCAGGCATCAAGAAAAAATGTGTGCCTGAAAAACACCAAAATGAACTAAAACGTCACAAAATGGCATCTTAATATAGGCACAAAATGGCATCCTAATATAGGCACAAAATGTTCCGGTTGGGAAGCATGTGGACGCCTTCAGCTGCTTTAGAGAGTGGGGAATGTGCTGCAAATCCAGCTGCTTTAGAGAGTGGGGAATGTGTTGCAAATCCAGCTGTTTTAGAGAGTGGGGAATGTGTTGCAAATACAGCTGCTTTAGAGAGTGGGGAATGTGTTGCAAATCCAGCTGTTTTAGAGAGTGGGGAATGTGTTGCAAATCCAGCTGTTTTAGAGAGTGGGGAATGTGTTGCAAATACAGCTGCTTTAGAGAGTGGGGAATGTGTTGCAAATCCAGCTGCTTTAGAGAGTGGGGAATGTGTTGCAAATCTGGCACACAAGTCCAAGGGACGCAGGCGATCATAACGAACAAACCACTGTTCATGATTCCACTTGTTCACAGAGACGCAGGCGATCATAACGAACAAACCACTGTTCATGATTCCACTCGTTCACAGAGAGGCAGGCATGTTTAGAACTCAGTCAGATCAATCATTTAAGTGTTCTGAGCTTTGCTCAACACTGGGAGAAATATTTACATGTTAACCTATAATTGTCTTAATTTATTTTGAACAAAATAAAAAAATATATTATATTTTTCTAATTACAAAAAAATTGACAGGTCTGGACCTCGGTGTCCTCATGTGTATTTATGGCCCTGGTTGCTATCTCCATGCTCTAAACTAACGGCTAACCACATTGGAATCATAATTTATGCAGAAATTCTAATGTTGCTGCTATGTGGACTTGGCGGAAAATGTAGTCTAGCTATGCAAATAAAAAGGTTCCTTCGGGTTATCTGCTAAGGAGCGTTCAGCTAAAAGGCTGTGGTACACTGAGGGACACGTCTAAATGAAGAATTTGGGCACTTTAGCAAGCCTTTTTCATAGTCAAAATTAGACTGATTTTAATTCTCCGTGTGGTCTATATTAAAGGGCACTTCATTTAACATAACAAGCTTTTAAAAATCTATATTTGTGAACAATTTCTACTTAAAATATCAAAGATACACACACACACAAAAGGCACTCATTTTGTAGAACGGCACCTTTACGGTCTTCGTGTCAAGTCCAAAGCTGAATAGTTGTCTTCACCTTGTCTACCACCTATAAAAACTTGTGACCCATTTGTGACCTGTTGCCATAAGAAAACATTACTTTATGCCATTTTATGATGCCATCTTGAAAATGTAAGGGTTGGGAGGATGATTTACAGTTACTGATTACATGACAATAAAACTAGTTAGTAATGTAATCCATCGGATTACTCAAATTGTGAGTAACATAGTTTGATTACTGCCTTGGTTAGCCCGCATCTGCCTCCTTAGTTTATGCAGTAGACCACAGGAGGTTGGTGGCACCTTAATTAAGGGAGGACGGGGCTCGTGGTAATGGCTGGAGCGGAATCAGTGGAATGGAATCAAATTAATCAAAACGCATGCCATTCCATTTGCTCTGTTCCAGCCATTACCATGAGTCGTCCTCCCCTCGGCAGCCTCCACTGCACACCAGCATTTTGGGGCAGTTGCTTTGCTCAGCTAGCTGCCTGCTGCATCTTATTGATGTGATGCCTTCACTGCCAAAAGGTCCAGGGAAAGCATTTCCAACCCTCGTTCTTTGATTATGCAATCATTGGCCTACTCCACAACAGCCACCCAGCAGATTGTGACCCATAAATGATGACATGGTCTGACTCACCCAGCAGTCTGCTGTGATAAAGACTTCAATGGACATATGTAATAGGTCAAAGACATCTGATTAGTTCATGAGTTGAATGACCTCTGATTTTAGTCTGCTCCTTTCCGCTGACACTGGAGGTATAGCTGAGGTAAGCAACTGATTTGACACGTCATCCCAGTACACAGCATGGAGCTGTATTGACTAATAAAACATTTCCCTTTTGACACAGAAATCCTGATGAAATGTGGGATGATTCAGTTCTCAGTAGGGTTGCAAAAGCTACTGGTAGTTACCAAGGTTACCGGAATCTTCGGTAATTTCGGTCATTTATAGCTGAATAACTTTTACAAAATGTATTCGTGTGTATATAGTCACATCTACTGTATGTTAGGTTTTGATTAGCCAATGCAGGTTAAAGTGAATTCTTCCACTCTTTTTTTAAATTTTATTTCTGTCAATACTCCATATTCTGAATGACATTTGGGACCTCGGCTAGATGGTAACCTGATGGACAAAGGGGGGTTTGAAACATTAGCATTATCCAAGAGACACTTTTTGAGGTGACACTCAAGTCACGGAGAACTCTTAGTTATGACCACTTCCTTCCGTTTTGAATATTTGAGAAAGGTGTTGTTGATTTGAATTAGACCATGTGGTTCAAGCTTAATTCATTTTTAAAAAAAGCATCTAATCAACAGTGGCATTTATTTTCATTTAACTCTTTCGGCCGCTGACATTTTCCATAACTGCTGCCAGTTTCACGCCAAAACATTGACAACCAAATCATACTGACATAGTAAAAAGAGTGTTTAAAAATGTTTTTAAAGGATATTTCATGCTGAAACCCCCATAATAAACACTATGGGGCGGCAGGAAGCCTAGTGGTCAGAGGTAAAAACCTGTCATTCTACCCCTGAGCAAGGCAGTTAACCCACTGTTCCCCGGGGTGCCGAAGACGTGGATGTCTCCCGTACCTCTCTGATTCACAGGGGTTGGGTTAAATGCGGAAGACTCATTTTAGTTGAATAATGGACTAGGTACCCCAATTTCCAATGTTATTCGCTAAATTGATGGTTTATATTTAGGATAATGTTTTACAGCTTTGTCTATTCTGTGTTTATTTTAAAATCATCATATTTAATTACTTCGTATTATTTTACCTGACGACATCTGTGAAAATATGAAGTACCAAAAGGGCTGATAGATGTGATGGATTACATAACATCCTTCACAGATATTCTGGTAGTTTACCCTCCTGGTAGTTTACCCTCCTGGTAGTTTACCCTCCTGGTCCTGGTAGTTTACCCTCTTGGTAGTGTACCCTCCTGGTAGTTTACCCTCCTGGTCCTGGTAGTTTACCCTCCTGGTAGTTTACCCTCCTGGTCCTGGTAGTTTACCCTCCTGGTAGTTTACCCTCCTGGTCCTGGTAGTTTACCCTCCTGGTAGTTTACCCTCCTGGTAGTTTACCCTCTTGGTAGTTTACCCTCCTGGTCCTGGTTGTTTACCCTCCTGGTCCTGGTAGTGTACCCTCCTGGTAGTTTACCCTCCTGGTCCTGGTAGTTTACCCTCTTGGTAGTTTACCCTCCTGGTAGTTTACCCTCCTGGTAGTTTACCCTCCTGGTCCTGGTAGTTTACCCTCCTGGTCCTGGTAGTTTACCCTCCTGGTCCTGGTAGTTTACCCTCCAGGTAGTTCTCAGCAAGTGGGAGACTGATGTTTTTGGTCAAATAAAAAAAGTTTGTGTGAAAAGCAACAAGGACAGGACATTTGACAGTTTTGGAGATTTTAAATTGATTTAAACAGAAGGAAAAAGCTTCCAATCCCAGTGAAAGGTGACTTTCTAGCAGTGTGTCTCAGCACATTTAAAAAAAAAAATAATAATAAATAACTGCCTGTTCAGTGTGTTTGAAGAAACATCTTGATATCACATGAAGTTTTCCAAAAATGTAATCAACTGTTTAAAAAAATAATAATAATAATAATAAATCCAACTGAATCTCCTGACCCTCCTGAAGTGTTTCTGTCTACAGGTTCTATCTCGTGGGTCACGGCTACTCCAGCTGACGTGGTTCTGTCTACAGGTTCTACTCCTGCTGACGTGTTTCTGTCTACAGGTTCTATCTCGTGGGTCACTGCTACTCCAGCTGACCGGTTTCTGTCTACAGGTTCTACTCCTGCTGACGTGTTTCTGTCTACAGGTTCTATCTCGTGGGTCACTGCTACTCCAGCTGACCGGTTTCTGTCTACAGGTTCTACTCCTGCTGACGTGTTTCTGTCTACAGGTTCTATCTCGTGGGTCACTGCTACTCCAGCTGACCGGTTTCTGTCTACAGGTTCTACTCCTGCTGACGTGTTTCTGTCTACAGGTTCTATCTCGTGGGTCACTGCTACTCCAGCTGACCGGTTTCTGTCTACAGGTTCTACTCCTGCTGACGTGTTTCTGTCTACAGGTTCTATCTCGTGGGTCACTGCTACTCCAGCTGACCGGTTTCTGTCTACAGGTTCTACTCCTGCTGACGTGTTTCTGTCTACAGGTTCTATCTCGTGGGTCACTGCTACTCCAGCTGACGTGGTTCTGTCTACAGGTTCTACTCCTGCTGACGTGTTTCTGTCTACAGGTTCTATCTCGTGGGTCACTGCTACTCCAGCTGACGTGGTTCTGTCTACAGGTTCTACTCCTGCTGACGTGTTTCTGTCTACAGGTTCTATCTCGTG
>NC_048578.1:35480771-35490771 GCF_013265735.2 Oncorhynchus mykiss
TCTACTGTACAGTAGTCTGATGCAGAGTTTCCCCCTGTCCCCGTCCCGGGCCCCCTGTCCCCGTCCCGGGCCCCCATGCCCCCGTCCCGGGCCCCCATGCCCCCATCCCGGGCCCCCATGCCCCCGTCCCGGGCCCCCATGCCCCCATCCCGGGCCCCCTGCCCCCATCCCGGGCCCCCTGTCCCCATCTCGGGCCCCCATGTCCCCGTCCCGGGCCCCCATGCCCCCATCCCGGGCCCCCATGCCCCCATCCCGGGCCCCCATGCCCCCATCCCGGGCCCCCTGTCCCCATCCCGGGCCCCCATGCCCCCATCCCGGGCCCCCTGTCCCCATCCCGGGCCCCCATGCCCCCATCCCAGGCCCCCATGCCCCCATCCCGGGCCCCCTGTCCCCATCCCGGGCCCCCTGTCCCCATCCCGGGCCCCCATGCCCTAGCACTACACAGCTGATTTCAAATAACCATCTCCTCATTAAGTTTTGGTACGCAAAACAACGCCTGATTCAAAACTTCACATTTTTCAATATAAATTACTATACAACATTCTTGCAACTAATAGAATGGTATATATATATATATATATATATATATATATGGGGTCATACAGTCTTCTCAGCTCTGCAGATTCTGCTGTGAGGAGGCAGAGTCATTAGATCATTTATTTTGGTATTGTCCATATGTAGCTCGTTTTTTGGTCACAGGTCCAGGAATGGCTGAAGAATTGCAACATTTGCCTAGAACTAACACTGCAGATAGTAATACTGGGTGATTCGAAAAGCCATAGTCAATCAATCAATAATATAATTATTATTTTAGCAAAAAAGTTTGTAAATTAAAAATAATCTGTAGAAGCTATGAGAATAGGAAGGTTCAATTATTTTGTGAAGCATCACAGCACAGTTGAAAAATATATGGCAAGTAGAAATCTGAAATGGCTGATGTTGAGAGATAGATGGGAGGGGTTGAATGGAGCTGAAGGGTGGGACTAATAACAAGATAAACAATGTAAAGCATACGGGATCTGTAAAATGTATGTAGGTTCGGAGCTTTTGTGAAATAGCATAGTTACAAATAGAAATCAAACTGGATGGACATCAGAAATAGAGGAAGGACTAAGAACAAACGAGAGAACTATTGTAAAGTAGACTGTGTCTGTAGAGTGTGTATAAGATGTATGGATTGAAGGTAGAAGCAGAAGTGTTTATTAGTTTACTCCAATTGGGGGATCGGCAGGAGGGTTTGCAGGGAATAATAATAAAGGTATATTATTTTAAAAAGTATGTATGTCTATATAGGTATGTGTATGTATATACAGTGCCTTGCGAAAGTATTCGGCCCCCTTGAACTTTGCGACCTTTTGCCACATTTCAGGCTTCAAACATAAAGATATAAAACTGTATTTTTTTGTGAAGAATCAACAACAAGTAGGACACAATCATGAAGTGGAACGACATTTATTGGATATTTCAAACTTTTTTAACAAATCAAAAACTGAAAAATTGGGCGTGCTAAATTATTCAGCCCCTTTACTTTCAGTGCAGCAAACTCTCTCCAGAAGTTCAGTGAGGATCTCTGAATGATCCAATGTTGACCTAAATGACTAATAATGATAATACAATCCACCTGTGTGTAATCAAGTCTCCGTATAAATGCACCTGCACTGTGATAGTCTCAGAGGTCCGTTAAAAGCGCAGAGAGCATCATGAAGAACAAGGAACACACCAGGCAGGTCCGAGATACTGTTGTGAAGAAGTTTAAAGCCGGATTTGGATACAAAAAGATTTCCCAAGCTTTAAACATCCCAAGGAGCACTGTGCAAGCGATAATATTGAAATGGAAGGAGTATCAGACCACTGCAAATCTACCAAGACCTGGCCGTCCCTCTAAACTTTCAGCTCATACAAGGAGAAGACTGATCAGAGATGCAGCCAAGAGGCCCATGATCACTCTGGATGAACTGCAGAGATCTACAGCTGAGGTGGGAGACTCTGTCCATAGGACAACAATCAGTTGTATATTGCACAAATCTGGCCTTTATGGAAGAGTGGCAAGAAGAAAGCCATTTCTTAAAGATATCCATAAAAAGTGTCGTTTAAAGTTTGCCACAAGCCACCTGGGAGACACACCAAACATGTGGAAGAAGGTGCTCTGGTCAGATGAAACCAAAATTGAACTTTTTTGCAACAATGCAAAACATTGTGTTTGGCGTAAAAGCAACACAGCTGAACACACCATCACAACTGTCAAACATGGTGGTGGCAGCATCATGGTTTGGGCCTGCTTTTCTTCAGCAGGGACAGGGAAGATGGTTAAAATTGATGGGAAGATGGATGGAGCCAAATACAGGACCATTCTGGAAGAAAACCTGATGGAGTCTGCAAAAGACCTGAGACTGGGACGGAGATTTGTCTTCCAACAAGACAATGATCCAAAACATAAAGCAAAATCTACAATGGAATGGTTCAAAAATAAACATATCCAGGTGTTAGAATGGCCAAGTCAAAGTCCAGACCTGAATCCAATCGAGAATCTGTGGAATGAACTGAAAACTGCTGTTCACAAATGCTCTCCATCCAACCTCACTGAGCTCGAGCTGTTTTGCAAGGAGGAATGGGAAAAAATGTCAGTCTCTCGATGTGCAAAACTGATAGAGACATACCCCAAGCGACTTACAGCTGTAATCGCAGCAAAAGGTGGAGCTACAAAGTATTAACTTAAGGGGGCTGAATAATTTTGCACGCCCAATTTTTCAGTTTTTGATTTGTTAAAAAAGTTTGAAATATCCAATAAATGTCGTTCCACTTCATGATTGTGTCCCACTTGTTGTTGATTCTTCACAAAAAAATACAGTTTTATATCTTTATGTTTGAAGCCTGAAATGTGGCAAAAGGTCGCAAAGTTCAAGGGGGCCGAATACTTTCGCAAGGCACTGTATATGCATGCGTGTATGGATATATATATTTACCCCAAAAATATGGGGGATTGGAAATGATGCTGACAATTATATTGGAAGCAACATTCTTTCTGCAATATTAAGCTGATCCACCCTCTAAACATTTTTTTTTTTTTTTTATAAAAAATACAAAAAAGTTTTGGTACTGTTTTTGGTAGACCCTGGCCTGATGCACAGTAAAGGATCTATTTCTGTGAATTAACTGTTGACTGCAAACAATTTCCACTAGATGGCACTGTTCTCTAGATGGCAAACTTCTAACAGCTGTTATCCTAGAGCAGGGGGTTTCAACCTCTCCTCTGGGAGCCCCAGCCGTTACAGACATTTGCACTATTCTAGAGCTCGTACAAGTCTACAACTAAATTGTACAACGTCTTGTAGTCCCTGAAGAGAGGTTTGAAAACCACTGTCTTCGAGGACAATAATTAGATTAAATATTTCTCTCTATATTTTCTTTCAGACTTCCTATATATATATATATATATACCGCAGGTGCCTACCGGTACATTGAAACAAATTAACTTTGCACAGCCTTTAAACGAAACACGGCTTGTAACAAAAATAAATAGGCTTTAACGAAACAGGGCTTGTAACAAAAAATTTAAAAAATAGTGAATTTCCGGAAGTATGAAACTTTTGCTGACACAGACTCGTCCGTACCCTGATGGACAGGCCTTTACGTCTCATAAATCTTAGATGGTGGTCCACCTCTAAAATCCTCAAACTTCATTGTGGTGGCGATTGTTTTGGCTTTCAGTCGGATCTGCACAGTTGAAACACCTTGGCCGTCTGCTCTCTGTGTGTTGACCCAGTCTTCAAGCTCATTTTCCAGTTCGGGCCATCTGCTTTTCTTCCCCCTGAAAGCTTTTGTTGTCTTTTTGCACTGAGTCAGTTCCTCACGCTGCTGTTTCCAACGTCTTATCACCGACTCATTAAGGCCAAGCTCCCGTGCAGCAGCTCTATTTCCTTTTCCAACAGCCAGATCGATCGCCTTCAACTTGAAAGCTGCATCAGATGCATTTCTCTGTGTCTTTGCCATAATGAGGGTGACAAAATGACTACTGTAATCAGAATGATGGGAAGTTTGAGCGCGCTCGATTTACGTCACATTGTTTGACGGTGCTCAGTTTTTTGGCGGCATGAATCTTGTGAAAGCGGGAAAAATCTATAAATTAGCCGTGTCATTGTATAAACCGCAAGGTTCAAAGCGTGGGAAAAAAGTAGCGGCTTATAGTCCGGAAATTACGGTAATCTGCCAGTCTGTGTCTCTGTCTCTCTGTCTCTCTGTCTCTGTGTGCGTGTGGCCAGTGACTGACTATTGTAGAGTTCGGTAGCCTTAGGACACAGCAAGGGAAGGATGAGGGAAGTGACATAACATTTACTTAAGATATCTTCCTTTTAAATAGGACTCTGCTGTGAACACAGATCGCATAAAGACTGTGATCCACCTAAAGTCTTGGGAACATGTTGTTTTGAAAAGGACAGAAAGGCCCTCCCACTGAACATGCTCCCAATTTACCACATTTAGTGACGACATTAAGATCCAACACGGATCTTCGTCAGGTCCCCTGGTTGGATGGATCTTCACCAGGTCCCCTGGTTGGATGGATCTTCACCAGGTCCCCTGGTTGGATGGATCTTCGTCAGGTCCCCTGGTTGGATGGATCTTCACCAGGTCCCCTGGTTGGATGGATCTTCACCAGGTCCCCAGGTTGGATGGATCTTAGCCATGTCCCCTGGTTGGATGGATCTTCGTCAGGTCCCCAGGTTGGATGGATCTTCGTCAGGTCCCCTGGTTGGATGGATCTTCGTCAGGTCCCCTGGTTGGATGGATCTTCACCAGGTCCCCAGGTTGGATGGATCTTCGTCAGGTCCCCTGGTTGGATGGATCTTCACCAGGTCCCCAGGTTGGATGGATCTTCGTCAGGTCCCCTGGTTGGATGGATCTTAGCCAGGTCCCCTGGTTGGATGGATCTTCGTCAGGTCCCCTGGTTGGAAGGATCTTCGTCAGGTCCCCTGGTTGGAAGGATCTTCGTCAGGTCCCCAGGTTGGATGGATCTTCGTCAGGTCCCCAGGTTGGATGGAAACGTTGCCAATAAAGGTGGTATTTGGGAGCTAATCAGTGGGCCTTTCTGTCCTTTTCAATGTTACTTTATTAGCCCACAGCACCGATGTCTTTCAGGATGTGTTACTGTTTGACCACTAACTTTTCTATAACAACCAAACAAACAAAGCTAAAGTTACATTTGGAGCGGCAGGGTAGCCTAGTGGTTAGAGTAACTGAAAGGTTGCAAGTTCAAATCTCCGAGCTGACAAGGTACAAATCTGTCTTTCTGCCCCTGAACAGGCAGTTAACCCACTGTTCCTAGGCTGTCATTGAAAATAAGAATTTGTTCTTAACTGACTTGCCTGGTTAAATAAAGGTAAAAAAAAAAAAAAAACATTGTCCTTTCCTAATATTACATTGTCCGTTCCTATGGTTACTTTGTCCTTTCCTAATATTGCGTTGTCCATTCCTATGGTTACGTTGTCCGTTCCTAAGGTTAAGTTGTCCGTTCCTAAGGTTACGTTGTCCTTTCCTAAGGTTACGTTGTCCTTTCCTAAGGTTACGTTGTCCTTTCCTAATGTTACGTTTTCCTTTCCTATGGTTACGTTGTCCTATCGACTATAGTTCCAGCAGCTATGGTGGATGGGTAACCAGGCAGTACAGATTGTCTCAGCTCAGTAGTGAAAAGGGTATGAGGTTTCAGGTCATTCAAGAAAGCACCCAAGAGAAATTACAAGCTGGGACACACCAGACCGGACCCGTCTGTTTGGGAAACACTGTTCTAACCATCATTTGGGAAACTCCCTATTTGATCTAATGATTTTCATTGTGGTAAATATTTCCCTGACAACCAGATGAAGGCCCAATCAGGATCAGTTTAATATCTGAAAGAATGAATGTAATATCTCAGCGGTTTCAGTTATCATCATGCCAAACAGCTGTAGCTATGGAGATCTGTGTTTTATAGTAGCCTTGTGGACTGGACAAACACACAAAGGGGACAGTCATAAAACAACACGAGACGCAATAAAATGGAAATAAAAGGTGAAAGATTCATTTTGTAATCTGTGTGTCAGCATATTCGGTGACAGGTCTAGACAGAAAGCCGCCGTGTGTGTGTGTGTGTGTGTGTGTGTGTGTGTGTGTGTGTGTGTGTGCGTGCGTGCGTGCGTGCGTGCGTGCGTGCGTGCGTGCGTGCGTGCGTGCGTTCAGACTCCTTGACATTTCCACATTTTATTTTACATGACAGCCTTATTCTAAAATGTAATAAATAAATTAAAAATCCTCAGCAATCTACACACAATAGCCCACAATGACAAAGCAAAAATATTTTTTTTGAATTTCTGCAAATGTATTAAACAGAAATACGTTATTTACATAAGTATTCAGACCCTTTGCGATGAGACTCGAAATTGAGCTCAGGTGCATCCTGTTGCCATTGTTCATCCTTGAGATGTTTCTACAACTTGAGCAATCGGGGAAGAAGGGCCTTGGTCAGGGGGGTGACCAAGAACCCGATGGTCACGCTGACAGAATTCCAGAGTTCCTCTGTGGAGATGGGAGAACCTTCCAGAAGGACAACCATCTCTGCAGCACTCTACCAATCAGGCCTTTCTACCATAAAGGTCAGATGGAAGCCACTCCTCAGTAAAAGGCACATGCCAGCATGCTTAGAGTTTACCAAAAGCCACCTAAAGACAATCTGACCATGAGAAACAAGATTATTTTGTATGATGAAACAAAGATTGTACTATTTGGCCTGAATGTCAAGCGTCACATCTGGAGGAAACCTGTCACCATCCCTACGGTGAAGCATGGTGGTGGCAGCATCATGCTGTGGGAATGTTTTTCAGCAGTAGGGACTGGGAGACGAGTCAGGATCAAGGCAAAGGTGAACAGAGCAAAGTACAGAGATCCTTGACGAAAACCTGCTCCAGAGCACTCCGGACCTCAGACTGGGGCGAAGGTTCACCTTCCAACAGGACAACAACCCTAGGCACATAGCCAAGACAACGCAGGAGAGACCATGCAAGTTTCTGAATGTCGTTAAGTGGCCCAGCCAGAGCCCGGACTTGAACCAGATCGAACATCTCTGGAGAGACCTGAAAATAGCTGTGCAGCTATGCTCCCCGTCAAATCTGACAGAGCTTGAGAGCATCTGCAGAGAAGAATGGGAGAAACTCCCCCAAATACAGGTGTGCCAAGCTTGTAGCGTCTTACCCAAGAAGACTCGAGGCTGTTTATCACTGCCGAAGGTGCTTCAACAAAGTACTGAGAAAAGGGTTTGAATACTTATGTAAATGTAATATTTCAGCTGTTAATTTTGAATACATTTGCAAACATTTCAAAAAACGTGTTTTTGCTTTGTCATTATGGGGTATTGCTTTGTCATTATGGGGTATTGTGATGTCATTATGGGGTATTGTGATGTCATTATGGGGTATTGTGATGTCATTATGGGGTATTGTGTGTGTAGATTGAGGGGGGAAAAAACATTTCAATCCATTTTAGAATAAGGCTGTAACGTAACAAACTGTGGAAAAAGTCAAGGAGTCTGAATACTTTCCAAATGCACTGTGGTAGTGTGTGTGTGTGTGTGTGTGTGTGTGTGTGTGTGTGTGTGTGTGTGTGTGTGTGTGTGTGTGTGTGTGTGTGTGTGTGTGTGTGTGTGTCACCATCCGTCCTGCAGGTACTGACCCATCATCCCACTTTAACAAGGCTACCAGAGAAGACCAAGCTTTTAGTCTGTTTCTTCAATGGCATCCTATTCCCTACATAGTGCACTACTTTCTTCAGACCAAAAGCACTATATACGGAATAGGGTGCTATTTCAGACTCATCCTTAGTTTCCACAGCTTGCCTGAATACATTGAATATTTAAACATCTATAATACTTTCTATCTCTGGAGGAAACACAGCTATCTGTAGATGGATGGATCGACTAACTACTGTGACCTGATATAACCCTCTATCTCTGGAGGACCCACGGTCCTAACTACTGTGACCTGATATAACCCTGTAGATGGATGGATCTACTAACTACTGTGACCTGATATAACCCTGTAGATGGATGGATCGACTAACTACTGTGACCTGATATAACCCTGTAGATGGATGGATCGACTAACTACTGTGACCTGATATAACCCTGTAGATGGATGGATTAACTAACTACTGTGACCTGATATAACCCTGTAGATGGATGGATCGACTAACTACTGTGACCTGATATAACCCTGGATCTCTGCTGCTCCAGTACAGTACACCCACGGTCCTAACTACTGTGACCTGATATAACCCTGTATCTCTGCTGCTCCAGTATAGTACACCCATGGTCCTCTATTCTCCACTACACCCACACAGGCCTCACAGTTAACACAAAGCAGGCGCTAACTGATATGCGACTCAGCCAATTCATTAGTTGTTGTCGGCCTGTTGTGAATCATTTGGATCACAATCTGAATTCTGTAGCATTGATACCTCTCTGCAATACCTGAGCTGAAAGAGTGGAAAATCTGTCGCTGTGTCCTTGGAAAAGCCGCTTAACCCTAAATTGCTCCTAGTGGTCTGTACTACTATGGCTGACCCTGTAAAACAACACCTATCACACTACTATGTCTGACCCTGTAAAACAACACCTATCATACTACTATGACTGACCCTGTAAAACAACACCTATCATACTACTATGACTGACCCTGTAAAACAACACCTATCATACTACTATGACTGACCCTGTAAAACAACACCTATCATACTGCTATGACTGACCCTGTAAAACAACACCTATCATACTACTATGACTGACCCTGTAAAACAACACCTATCACACTGCTATGACTGACCCTGTAAAACAACACCTATCATACTACTATGACTGACCCTGTAAAACAACACCTATCACACTACTATGTCTGACCCTGTAAAACAACACCTATCATACTACTATGACTGACCCTGTAAAACAACACCTATCATACTACTATGACTGACCCTGTAAAACAACACCTATCATAATACTATGACTGACCCTGTAAAACAACACCTATCATACTGCTATGACTGACCCTGTAAAACAACACATTACATTTCTACATTGAAGTAACCCCCCAAAAAAGTTTTCAACAAATCAGTATATATTTAATATTGTCATTCTCTCAACCAGCTTCATGAGGTAGTCACCTGGAATGCATTTCAATTAACAGGTGTGCCCTGTTAAAAGTTAATTTGTGGAATTTCTTTCCTTCGGAATGCGTTTGAGCCAATCAGTTGTGTTGTGACAAGGTAGGCGTGGTACACAGAAGACAGCCCTGTTCGACCCAGTTTAACATGTATAACACTTTAAAGATGACTTCGGCGTAGCACATATGAGACTTTCTGGCCGTTTTTATTGGGAGGAGAGGGGGAGGTTCAGCCAGGGCCAGCCAGATGGTGTACTGTGTTGATTAAGGCAGTAAATCTATCACAGGAACAGGGGCTCCCACAGCTAAACAACAGAGAAGGAAACACTGTTTCATTACACCCCATGGAAGACATTCAACAGAGATGGTTTAAGCTTTTTGATACATTTTGATTCAAGTGTTTTTTCTGAAAACTTTTATGGGATGGATTACATATATGATACTTGTCTCCACTGTCTCCGGCAGGGACCGCTGCTATTGCATTGTCCTAATGTTCATGATAACATACGATTGATGATGGGTGTTATTTGTTTTGCATTGCAATAACAGCCTAAACTCACAACTGTGTTGTGTATCCCCAACAAGATAAGAGTTAACAAACATACTGTAGTTTCAACGGTCAAAACAACAACTGTGATTTGCCATTTTTCTCTGAGGATATTTTTGCTATTTAAAGACACTGTGATGGACTAATAATTACATCAAGATTCTGTGACATGTAACAGAGGGTCTGAGCTGCACGTAGTCTCATCCTCCACATTAGATCTGCTGCAGTCTCATCCTCCACATTAGATCTGCTGCAGTCTCATCCTCCACATTAG